>NW_025534668.1:0-77500 GCF_020615455.1 Coregonus clupeaformis
GAGAATCTACTTTGTGCTACCGAGTTTGTATGCTAGCTCAGTAGCTAGCTCAAGCTTGCAAATGTTAGCCACACCTCATGTTTTTCATATACTGTGTGGTTGTGTTATCTAGTGTGAACCTGTTACCACAATAGGCTCTGGTGCCTTTATCGTATCTGAAGATTATGCCTTTGTTAAATGTTTTTCATGACGAAATGGAATTGTTGGTTGTTCAGGCCAGAGGGGGAGGTTTTATGATGTTATTTGAAATGTGCCGCTTGGAGGGTGACGCCCGAGGGGAGACTGGTGATTGGCCAGAAGAGGGGAGTCACTCCTCTTCTTGCATTGTTTATAAATAGGGGGTAAACGATGAGACGGCAGAGCGGTCATAGCAATCTGGGAGCCGTTCTCCGGACATCGCGAGTCTGTATCTATGCTGTAAATTCGTGATTTTAATAAAAGCCTCTAACACGATGCAGTATGGCGAACTCTTTGTTGACAGCGATAATTGCCACCATTCATCATATACGACATAATGGCGCCCAACGTGGGGCTGGGTTTTGCGTCTCTTCCTTGTTTCAGTCAACCGCCGGCCTAACTCTCTCTGAGGGGAAAAAAGGGTGAGTGTTCTTACCGCTTCGGAGTTTGTTAGATTGGATATGACTTGTGTACATTGAAGAGATGTTCCATTATAACCCGGCCTCGGTGGCGTTGTTGCTGGTCAACTAGAGTCGGCTAAAAATTTATCCCAGGGGAAACGGGCAGATAATTGGGAGTTTTTAGAGCATGAAAGCGGTAGGATTTAAGTATTGAACGTGTATAATTCATTGGTAACGGGTGACAATGGGTTAGTAGAGAATAATGTTGGGAAGATATCTGCATAGTTAGGGCACCGTGAATACGGAAAAGACCTCGAAAGGGGCGACTCGTAATTATTATTATTATTGAGTGGGCTACAAATCCTGTGGGAAGTGTTAGGCTTTGGCAGGTTGATTTCTTAAGCGGGAATTATGAAGTGAATTGGTGTATTTATGTTATACTCCTCCTCTGGCCGACGGGGAAATTGGTTGGGGATAACAGCTTGATATGAGATTCATCTTTCAAGGCAGCATAAAGTTAGGGACGGGGAGATAATTGTGATGATGATGATTTGGCCACGGTGCGGGGTGTTCATTTGTATAGCTAGTAGGCTGCAGTTAGCTGGAGGTTGGTGTTAATGCTGGATTGTTTCGGGTCACGTGGTACATCGTGGCTAAATGCTAAAGCTAATGCTTAAGGCTCAGGCTAATTTTTGTAAGGCTAAAGTGTGAATCATTACATCATGGTGGCTGAGGTGGATGCTAGTGCTAATTGTGTTTTGTGTCACGGTGTACCTTAGGCTAAGCTAAAGGCTAATGCTACAGGCTAATTGTGTTGCGTGCTACATGCTAACGGATATCCTTAGAATTCATTGCGATGGATTAAGTCTCTTAAACTTGTCACTGTCTGTAAGTCAGGTTGTATGTTTTGTGAGCGCTGTTAAATGTTGTTTGACTATAAGGGAAATGGGAAGTTACAGCTGGCTGTTATTCTTTCTGTTTGGGGAGAGAGTAGAGAATCATTCTTTCACGAGGAAAGGTATTTTGAATGGATGTGCGCATGCGTTTAATTTTGCGACACTACACTACAGAAAGGGAGTTTTGACACGAGATTAGGACACGTTTTTGGTTTACGGCACTAAATCTACGACATGTGGTCGACGAAACAAAAATGGTGGCGTAAGGTCATATGTTTGTTTGGGGTTTCTTTTCAGGGGTTTAAGGGCTACGGAAGAGAGAGGTGAACACGACTCTTTTTAAAATCAGTTAAAGTAACTGTTATGTGAACGTTAAACTATTTGACGAGATGTAGTACATTTATAGATCAAATATATGTTGACGGAGCATAATTAATTAAAACAAGACGATTAAAATTAAATGAAATGGTTTGGAGCGATCTATTTAGTAAATGTATGGGATGCGTTTAATTTTAAAATGATATTTGGATGTGGGATTCTGCAAAACAACACATTGGTTAAACTGCAGGGGGAGACGGAGGAACACAGGCAACGAACAAATACGCATAAAGAGATTTTAACACGCAGGATTCTAGTTTAAACTGGCGATTGGTTAAAGATGAAAATTGTTTTGTAGCCTATTGAATTTATAAATTAAATATAGGATAACATGTTATAATAGATTGAATTAAATAATTAAATGACGGATTAAAAGCAAAAGGTTTTGAGTCTATTTCATTCTGAGTTTAGTCTTAGAGTGAATAATGTAGAACGAATGAATATTGAATGGTTGGAAATACTCAGTGATTGCATTAACTGCTGAAATCGTGTGTGTTTCTGTGTTTTTGTGAAATATGAGAGGAACATGGAACGGCGAGACGAGAGAGAGAGAAGGGGGCTGACGGGTGCGTCACGTGACAAGGTGTGATGAGGCAGACGAGAGGATCAGATCAGGCTAGTACACAAAATCATCCTAACAAAATATGTGATGTTATGAGAATTTCACATAGGCTTGGCAAATACTATTTCATTAAAAATTGCATTTTGGATGCTCTGTGTATCACTGGGGGTTTATGGGGATTGTAATATTGAAGGGTTAGAGGCTTTGTTTTTGGGGATTGCTTTGAAGTTGACTAATTTACTTGCATTTGATGGGTTGTGGTAATATACTCAACACTAATTGATAAGTTGGTGACATAGGATATAGGAATAAAAAATGGGTTTAATTATTCAGGATTTATTTGGAGTTGTTAGGGTTATATTAATAATTTAAGGGGGTAAGCTTTAGGCTATACAGTCTAGAATAACATAGTTCACAATAAAGGAATTTAAAAGGGTTGATATAGGGGAAAATTGACTAAAATAGTAATTATTTAACTAAGGTAGTGTTAGGAGAGATTAATGGCAGAAGTTAGTACACCTTTCTCACATACGGATTCAGCAGAAAGACATCATCCAGCAGGGGTGATTATGGCATCAGAGATGACGGCCGAATACGAGCAGAAAGCGACGATGAAGATGAATTCAAACTCCAGAAGGAAGGAAAACCGGGATGTCTGGGAACTTAAGGAGATGAGGGAGGATGAAGATGAGTGATTGAGAGAGGTCAGGGGTGGATATGACTCTGTGATCAGAAGGAAGTGGCAAGAGAGGAAAGAAGAAATGGATACTAGAGATTTGATCTCTGATGAAAGTTGAAGGTACAAGAGAGGAAAGAAGAAATGGAGAAATGGAAGAAGTAACACGACTGGATGAAGACCTCAAGAATTGAAGGAAAAGAATAATACAGTGAGGCCAAAGGAAAGGCCACTGGTAAGAAGATGATATTTCAAGAACAGAACTTAGAAGATAACCTTTTGAAGAATACTGATATGTCAACGACGAGAAGGAACAGGACCAAGAGAACCTGCTGAGAAAATAATCCCAAGAGTTGGAGAAGGAGAAAATAAGTTTGGTTATGAAGAATCAGAGGGAACCAAATCAACAATCACTGTTACAGTTTCAACTGAAGAATATCAAATGCACTTGTACCAGCCAAGGGGGTACCAGGTGTTATATTCACAGTCAAGGTCTGGAAAGACACAGAATTGGAGAGGAAGAGGAAGAGAAGGCTTGGAAGAAGGAGGAGGAAGAAACAACAGTAAGAAGATACAGGGGCAATTCAAGATCACCTGTTCTCCAGGTGAACACTAAATATTCTAGAGTGCCAAGAATATCCGGAAGGGGTGCATTGCTGAGAGCCTCGATTAGAGAAGAAGAGAAAATATAACAGTTGAAACCACGCGGCCATTAGAAGTGATAGTGAATAGGGGAAAAACTTATCTGTGTTCAGCCTAAAGAGGTTAAACATCTCACTAATTGATAACTAATTAGGATAGGGATTTGAGGTAGTACTTACTCTTAAAGTACTAATATTAGAAGATACTGTTATTGTAGTGTTGGGAAGAGGAATTAAGGCGTCAATAAAATGTACACTAGACGACTGACTGTCTGGTAGAATATTTTAAAAGTAGGGTTTTTGGGAATCATTTGCTTAAAAGATAATATCCTAGGAAGGATGATAATGTATTAGATTGCCTATTAGACAATCTGTCTGGGAAAATAAACTTAATAGAGTGACTGTTATTCTGGGTTACATCTTGACACAAAGAGATTTGAGGTTAGGCTAAAGGTGTTTAGTCGGTTTTGCCAAGTCTGTGTGTAATGAGTCAGAAGCAGGTGGGGAACTTTCCCAATCACATATTCCAAAATTTGGTGGTAAGAGATTTTGTCAATAGATCAGGGGAAAAGGTTTTAAATGTTATGAGAGAAAAGATTAGATTAAAATGAAGTTAGGGGTAGGCTAGGTTGAAGGGACTCTGAGACAGTAAGCTAAGTTTCAAAGTTAGTAGTAAGACAGAGAGAGAACAGTGAGGAAGGACATTTTAAAGTTTAGTGGGAAGATATGGTAGGAGTTTAAATCGGTTAGGAGCAGATGCATTGAGAAAGTATGTGTTGCTGAATGATTTGAGGGTGATTGAGTATCTA
Organism: Coregonus clupeaformis; assembly: GCF_020615455.1. Taxonomy (NCBI): domain Eukaryota; kingdom Metazoa; phylum Chordata; class Actinopteri; order Salmoniformes; family Salmonidae; genus Coregonus; species Coregonus clupeaformis. The sequence goes on from NW_025534668.1 coordinate 4,541, forward strand.
TATTTACAGTTTCCAGCAGGGAGATCAATGTCATAGGTGTATTTTGTGTAATCAAAAGTTTAAAGTTTAGAGGTAGAACTGAAAGGGGGAAAAAGTGACACTAGGGGTGATGGATGGAAGTACAAGGAAAGCGTTCAGGGCTTAGGGGAAAACTAGGGATGAGGTAGTAACAATAATGACATCAACACGTGAGTCTATTAAAATAACAGGTAGAAGTAATTTAACTCTTTCAACATTGATAGTTATTAAAGCCATAAATATAGCGCATTTGATTAAGGGTCGCATCAATTATAGGGGGAAAATACTGTTATGAGGGTTAGGAGAATAATAATTATAATATGCCATTTAGGATGATGACGTTTTCTTTCACAGAGAGAGAGAGAGAGAGAGATAATTAGGGAGGATAAGTATGGTTAGCAGGATCAGAAGTAGGAGCTGTTGCACCTACTCAAATAAAGGATTATTTTGCGTAACGTTACAGAGAAAGGTTAGGAGAATATATGTGTACTTATCTAGTGCAAGCATTAGAAGTTGTTCGGTTAAGAATTGGTTAAAGGGCTATGTAATTTGTAAGGTGATGCTTATAATGGAAGATTTGAAGTCTGTAAAACTTTCCACAGTCACAGAGGGAGTTAAGGATAAGTTTATTACAGTAGTCACTCCAACAGGGAATAATCGAATAGGATGTTGGTAGTTTCCCACTAGAGGGAATTAAGGGGTTTTAATTCATCAACTAAATCAACAACGTTAATGGTAACTTTGGGAAGGGATTAATGATACGATGGTAATAGCAAATGTAGGAAGGATGACAACAACTTTTCTGAAATTAAAGGAGGCAGCAAGAGAGACTCAGGGGTTTAGGTTACTACGAATAGGGTTAAAAAAGGAGAGCAGATATTAATAGAAACAATATAGATTAATCTGAAATGGAGAATATAGATTCATCATGGAAGCTGCAGGATGGGGTCTTTTGATTTTGATGACAGAGGGGGGGGGGGCATCTGATCAGTGCTGCTCGTTCCTCTGTTGTGGAAGTTAGAGATAGATTAACTCATTCTGTAAGGTCAGTGAGGAATCTTGAGGGTCCATGTCTGTTGAGAATTCCATCCCGAACCTGTTAGACGGTTGCGCAGCCTCTGTCAGGTGTGGGTCAGTCTTGAGCTTTGTCATGACTGTGGAATTGGCAACAGTCATTGACAGATAAAATAATGTCGTTGTCAGAACAGTAGGGTTTAAGTGTTCTTGGGTAAATGGATTACCCTGGGAATTGTTAGTGATGTAAAGTCAGGTAACAGTGGAACCCTGAAGTATTCAGGTGAAATATTGAGGATACAAGTTGTTTTTGCTCTAATAAAACATATGAGGTAAGGGGTATCGTTATGGGAAGATCAGTGTGATGTTATATGATAACCTGGGATAAGTATGACCTTAAGGGTAGTAATGACAAATAATAGGTTACTTTTTTATATATCAGGTAGTAAGAAGAGCAGGACTTTGATGGTTAAAAGATTAGCTTTTGACTGACAATGTGACTATGGGAATTTTAGAGATATTTGGTGGGTTTGTGATGATAGAGTATATTCTTACCCTATGGGGGACAGGATTTGGTTACATGTCAACGTTGAAGCTTCCATATGAGGTTTTACCATTATAAGAGGGATAGCATTGGACACCAGCTAAATCTAGGGGTTAAAAAGGGTGACATGGCGACATGTCATAGTCTTCAAGCCTATCATTGAAGAATAAGTCTAAGGGAGAAGGGGGACTTTATTCATGGTATGGTGTAACATTTGGGAAGATAATATTGATAAATATTAGTTATACTTTGAGTCCAGATAGTTCAGATAAGATCACTGGGGTTATAGATGCATTATAAGGGATGCATTTGAAAGGATTTGGTTGCAAGATCAATTAGGCCAGTAGGGGCAGTGATGGGTCAGATTCTAGTTTAAGCTTTGATAACACTGTGTGATGTTTGTACTGACTTTTGAGAAAGTTATGAGATTGAGATAGGTTGGAGAAGTGGTGCCTGGAGACAACACTCAGATGCCGGTGTTGACTGTTCTGATCTGGATAAAGATGGACAAGTGGAACTGATGGATAAATATCATTTTGGATTATTTGATGATTTTTCAAATTGTTTTTCAATATTAGTATGATTTTTAGTATGATTTATGAATCAAAGGGGGAATGGATAATGTGATTCATGCATCATTTATGTATCATTTTTAAATTCTTAGGTGAAATGGAGGTTTAATTTGAAAATGTTGTTTTGCAAAAGATACTGTTTGGTCGTTTATTTTCTTGTCATTCCAGAAGCATTTGGGAGAACATGTGGAGATTGGAATACTCAAACAAAGACAATATGAAGGGACAATATGACTGGAGGAGATGAAACAAGGAGGGTGTGGCCGATTCCATCATCAACAATCCATTGGAAGAGGAGACTACAGGGAGATGAAGTGTAGTGGACTACATTCCAGTGTCTGCAATGAAATATAGACATATTTGATGTGTAATACATAATTGTGTCATATTCTTAGGTATTAATTTTGGTAGAATGATGTTTGATGTTATTGAATGCAGATGAGGATCTTAGATGCTTTTGTTTATTTCGGTGGGGTTTAGGGACAGAAGGTTTAAGCAGGGAGAGATTCCCTTTCAGGTCCTATGGGTTGACCAGCCTGAGAGTGGATGTTTCTGGATAGGATTTTGTTTGCAGGGGAAACATGTGTATTTAATGGCATCATAGTTTCAAATGCATTTACATGGTTAATGAGGTTATCTGGAGTACCGACGGTGGTTGCCTGGGGCAGAGGGACCGTGAGAGAATTTTACTGTCTTGATTGATATGGATGGATGGCTGCTGGACAGTTTTTCGCTCTCACACTCCATAGAGATTTATTCATAATTCATAGTAATGTGTTCACACTCCATAGAGATTTATTCATAATTCATAGTAATGTGTTCACACTCCATAGAGATTTATTCATAATTCATAGTAATGTGTTCACACTCCATAGAGATTTCTTCATAGGTCATAGTAATGGATTCACACTTCATAAACAGGTATTTCATAGGAAGGTATTTACACTCTAGAGGAGAATGTTTTTGGGTTTAAGGTTAAGAATATTCAATGAGATAAATGGTTGATAGTCATAATCTTATTCTGTTTGTTTTCGAGAGACGTTTATTTCGTCTCGAAAGGGGGATATCGTATCTGAAGATTATGCCTTTGTTAAATGTTTTTCATGACGAAATGGAATGTTGGTTGTTCAGGCCAGAGGGGGAGGTTTTATGATGTTATTTGAAATGTGCCGCTTGAGGGTGGCGCCGAGGGGAGACTGGTGATTGGCCAGAAGAGGGGAGTCACTCCTCTTCTTGCATTGTTTATAAATAAGGGGTAAGCGATGACGGCAGAGCGGTCATAGCAATCTGGGAGCCGTTCTCCGGACATCGCGAGTCTGTATCTATGCTGTAAATTCGTGATTTTAATAAAAGCCTCTAACCACGATGCAGTATGGCGAACTCTTTGTTGACAGCGATAATTGCCACCATTCATCATATACGACACCTTCTTGCTTTGGGCCACACCTCATGTTTTTCATGCACTGTGTGGTTGTGTTATCTAGTGTGAACCTGTTACCACAATAGGCTCTGGTGCCTTCTTGCCGTGGGCCACACCTCATGTTTTTCATGCACTGTGTGGTTGTGTTATCTAGTGTGAACCTGTTACCACAATAGGCTCTGGTGCCTTCTTGCCGTGGGCTCAAAACCAAAGAGAAAATCAGACCTGGCAGTGACATACTAGACCCTGGCAGTAAATCTAATACTCAGGTGCTTTAAGTCATGCATGAAAGGTCTCGGGGTGGTTCCGTGGTTATAAGTTACTGACCTAAAACTCACTAGTTTCTATAACTCTCGTCTTGCCAAAACTCACTAGCTTCTAGAACTCTGGTCTTCCTAAAACTCATTAGCTTCTAGAACTCTGGACGTCCTAAAACTCACTGGCTTCTAGAACTCTTGTCTTCCTAAAACTCATTAGCTTCTAGAACTCTGGTCGTCCTAAAACTCATTAGCTTCTAGAACTCTCGTCCCCTTGGAACGAGCCCAAACAAAACTCATCTCCAATACAGAAAAACGTGCAGTCAAAATAAATTGTGATCCATGACAACGCACTGGCTAAATGCAAAACACAAATCGTTTTGACTGCCCACCCTTGAGACAATCAGCAACCAAGTTGTCCTTACCACGGACATGTCTGATTTCAAGAGGAAACTCCTGCAATATCCGTAGGAACTTTACACCTCACTGCGGAGCTTCTCTCTCTTTTCAGGGTTCACTCGATAGGCATGTTGTTGGATCGGGGCCGAGTCCCCAATGTCATACTCTAGTACATTTGGGTTGGCACATCTGAGATTGAACTCAGATATTCTACAAGCAGGGCAACAATGTCAATATAATTGTACCCCAAAATGGTCAGTTCGTTGCATAAATTATGATTACTAAATGTTGCATGAATTGTAAATATGAAATATCAAAACAGAATGATCACCCCTTTGTTAATATGTATTGGCAATAATTTACCTAATGGTGAGGCATTGAATAATTAAAAATGTATATTTTGTCAGGCTGGATGTTTGAAATATGAGTAGGTGATTTGAGTCATGCTTCTTCAGTAGTGGAATAAATACAAGTAGCACTTGAATGTTGTAAAGAAATACTGGAGTGATGTAAGATTGTTAATAAAACTGATTATAGACCAATTTATTATACTGCGTCCATGTTTATAGGCTGCAAGTACGTTGAAATTAAGTTGTTGTCAAGTCGTTGAAAAAAACGACCTGAAAAATACATATTTTCAACTAAAACCGAATGTAAACTCAGCAACAAAAAAAGTCCTCTCACTGTCAACTGCGTTTATTTTCAGCAAACTTAACATGTGTAAATATTTGTATGAACATAACAAGATTCAACAACTGAGACATAAACTGAACAAGTTCCACACACAAATAATGTGTCCCTGGGGGGGGAAAAGTAACAGTCAGTATCTGGTGTGGCCACCAGCTGCATTAAGTACTGCAGTGCATCTCTCCTCATGGACTGCACCAGATTTGCCAATTCTTGCTGTGAGATGTTACCCCACTCTTCCACCAAGGCACATACAAGTTCCCCGGACATTTCTGGGGGAATTGCCCTAGCCCTCACCTCCGATCCAACAGGTCCCAGACGTGCTCAATGGGATTGAGATCCGGGTTCTTCACTGGCCATGACAGAACACTGACATTCCTGTCTTGCAGGAAATCACGCACAGAATGAGCAGTATGGCTGGTGGCATTGTCATGTCAGGATGAGCCTGCAGGAAGGGTACCACATGAGGGAGGATGCCTCCTTGCAGCATGCATAAGGCACGTTCACGCAGATGAGCAGGGACTCTGGGCATATTTCTTTTGGTGTTTTCCAGAGTCAATAGTAGGCCTCTTTTGTGTCCTAAGTTTTCATAACTGTGACCTTAATTGCCTACCGTCTGTAAGTCTTAACGACCGTTCCACAGGTGCATGTTCATTAATTATTTATGGTTCATTGAACAAGCATGGGAAACAGTGTTTAAACCCTTTACAATGAAGATCTGTGAAGTTATTTGGATTTTTACAGAGTTTATATTGGACATCAGGCATAGTCTTCTTTTCAATGTCTTTTCAATGACATTTTGCTACGTGGGAAACCTCAATGTCAAAACACAGTTTTAACATGTCCAAATCAATAACCAATATGCAAAAACAGTTTGTGATATATTGAAAACCTAAACCTAAACTGTACTATCTACACAAATGGGCCACAATAATCATATTAAAACAAGCACCTTATAAACTGCACAAGCACCAACAATAAGTCACTGATATCGATTATGGGGGAGATCAGGTTGTACCTGCTGTTGAAACTAACACAACTAAAAACAACACATGGAAACGGGCGATATCTTTTACCTCACTGGTTAGAGGACAACCTGCAGAAGACAGTCAGCTACATTTTGGAGTGACGCATTTACATTTATGGGTCGCTAAACAAAGGAACGCAACACTTATTTCATCGATATCATGTTGAAATCAATTGCGCAAGAGGGGGGAGATGAGGTTGCACGTCCTGTTAAAACTAACAGCTCAAACACCACATGGAATCTGTGAATAATGTGTACATCACTGGTTGAAGGACAATTAGTAGAAAACAGCTAGCTACATTTTGAAGTGTTGCATTTTGATTCAAGTGGGTTGCCAACAAGGTAAGTGTAACACAACTTTTTTTTTCTTTCACTTTTTGTTAAATCACATAAATACTCTTTCAATTCCAGAGCCTGGATTTTTCCAGAGGCTAATATCCATATCATGCTGAAATAAATTGAACAGGGGGAAACGTTTAGGGTTCTACATTGTGATATTAATTAAAATACTCCTACTACAATGTTAAAACATTGTACATTGTGACATTATTTCATTGATATCATGAAACAACTCCTTCATGTATGTATTTTCTGATGTTTGATCAGAGATATTTTATCAGAGTATCTCTTGTCACATGATCACAGCTATATGTCTTCTCTCCTGTGTGGGTTCTCAGATGTACTATAAGGCCACATGACTGCATAAAACTCTTCCCACATTGAGTACAGCTATATCATTTATCTCCTGCTATATAGTTTCTCTCCTGTGTTGTGTGTGTTCTCTGGTGTGATTTTAAAGCTCTTAAACTAACAAAAGACTTTCCACAGTCAGAGCAGCCGTAAGGTTTCTCTCCTGTGTGTGTTCTCAGATGTACTATCAGCGCGCTTGACTGAGTAAAACTCTTCCCACATTGAGTACAGCTATACGGTTTCTCTCCTGTGTGTGTTCTCTGGTGTACTACCAGGCCGCTTGACTGAGTAAAACTCTTCCCACATTGATTACAGCCATAAGGTTTCTCTCCTGTGTGTGTTCTCTGGTGCACTATCAGGGCGTTTGGCCGAGTAAAACTCTTCCCACATTGAGTACAGCTATATGGTGATTTCTCTCCTGTGTGTGTTCTCTGGTGTGATTTGAAAGCTCTTAAACTAACAAAGACTTTCCACAGTCAGAGCAGCCGTAAGGTTTCTCTCTGTGTGTGTTCTCAGATGTACTATCAGCGCGCTTGACTGAGTAAAACTCTTCCCACATTGAGTACAGCTATACGGTTTCTCTCCTGTGTGTGTTCTCTGGTGTACTACCAGGCCGCTTGACTGAGTAAAACTCTTCCCACATTGATTACAGCCATAAGGTTTCTCTCCTGTGTGTGTTCTCTGGTGTATCGTCAGATACACAGATGTACCAAAACTCTTCCCACATTGATCACAGCTAAAAGGTTTATTTCCTGTGTGTGTTCTCTGGTGCACTATCAGGGCGTTTGGCCGAGTAAAACTCTTCCCACATTGAGTACAGCTATATGGTGATTTCTCTCCTGTGTGTGTTCTCTGGTGTGATTTGAAAGCTCTTAAACTAACAAAAGTCTTTCCGCAGTCAGAGAAGTCGTAAGGTTTCTCTCCTGTGTGTGTTCTCAGATGTACTATCAGCGCCCTTGACTGAGTAAAACTCTTCCCACATTGATCACAGCTATAAGGTTTCTCTCCTGTGTGTGTTCTCTGGTGTATCATTAGATTGCAAGATACAACAAAAACACTTCCCACATTGAGTACAGCTATAAGGTTTCTCTCCTGTGTGTGTTCTCTGGTGCACTATCAGGGCGTTTGGCCGAGTAAAACTCTTCCCACATTGAGTACACCTATATGGTGATTTCTCTCCTGTGTGTGTTCTCTGGTGTGATTTTAAATCTATTAAATTAACAAAAGTCTTTCTGCAGTCAGAGCAGTCGTAAGGTTTCTCTCCTGTGTGTGTTCTCAGATGTACTATCAGGGAGCTTGACCGAATAAAACTCTTCCCACATTGAGTACAGCTATAAGATTTCTCTCCTGTGTGTGTTCTCTGGTGCACTATCAGGGTGTTTGGCCGAGTAAAACTCTTCCCACATTGAGTACACCTATATGGTGATTCCTCTCCTGTGTGTGTTCTCTGGTGTGATTTTAAATCTATTAAATTAACAAAAGTCTTTCTGCAGTCGAGCAGTCGTAAGGTTTCTCTCCTGTGTGTGTTCTCAGATGTACTATCAGGAGCTTGACCGAATAAAACTCCTCCCACATTGATCACAGCTATAAGGTTTCTCTCCTGTGTGTACTCGCTGGTGTATTTTAAGTTCTGATGTAAACCTGCAACGTTTCCCACAGTCAGAGCAGCAGTGAGATGTCTTCCCAGTGGGTCTCAGATGTTTTTTTTTTAAGGTGTTCTGATCTGGAGAGAGACCTTTCTGCCTCGTCAGCATCATGTTGTTGAGGCTCCCCAGAGGATCCACGATAGCCACGTCTGTCTCCTGTGTGAACGACAAAGTCAGACAGATGGTTAAAGAACCACAACAGCAGAAATACACTGTTTATTTGAGATAAAAGGTGATACCCAGAGCGTACCCATGAAATTGTACAACAACTGACATCTTTAATTATTTGACAATTGTCTTAAGACAGTCAAGTGAGCAACAATAGTCATATTTTGTCTTGTTTTCAGATTAGTAGTTACATCGATGATTCTAGGCTCGAAATAAGTTATTAAAGTTGTTGAAATCTAAGCAGAGTGCCAGAAGACTTTTACTTCCAATATAGGACCCTTTCTGTGTTTGCTGTTTGTTGCTATGCAAGACAATTTGGCTGCAGAAACTCCTCCATGCTAATGCAGAAATCGCTAGTTATGGATGTAGTACATCTGCATGGAGCAAAAATGGTGAGCAAAGATTTTAGTTTTTCACAATGTATTCTGAATATTACCACACATTATCAGAGCAAGATCGGGTGTGCTACTCAAGGAAACTCACATTAAGCTCTGTGTCGCTATTCACTAATTCACCACTAATTCAGTAAAATGCTATTTGGCTACCTTTACACACTAAGTGTATGCCAAATTGGCCCATAACTTCACCTAACAATAACATACAGTACCAGTCAAAAGTTTGGACACAACTACTCATTCAAGGGTTGTTCTTTATTTTTACTATTTTCTACATTGTAGGACAATAGTGAAGACATCAAAACTATGAAATAACACATATGGAATCATGTAGTAACCAAAATAGTGTTAAACTAATCAAAATATATTTTATATTTGAGTTTCATCAAATAGCCACCCTTTGCCTTGATGACAGCTTTGCACACTCTTGGCATTCTCTCAAGCAGCTTCATCTGGAATGCTTTTCCAACAGTCTTGAAGGAGTTCCCATATGCTGAGCACTTGTTGGCTGCTTTTCCTTCACTCTGCGGTTCAACTCATCCCAAACCATCTCAATTGGGTTGAGGTCGGGGGGATTGTGGAGGCCAGGTCATCTGATGCAGCACTTCATCACTCTCCTTGGTAAAATAGCCCTTACACAGCCTGGAGGTGTGTTGGGTCATTGTCCTGTTGAAAAACAAATGATAGTCCCACTAAGCCCAAACCAGATGGGATGGCGTATCACTGCAGAATGCTGTGGTAGCCATGCTGGTTAAGTGTGCCTTGAATTCTAAATAAATCACAGACAGTGTCACCATCACAGCACCCCCACATCACCACACCTCCTCCTCCATGCTTCACGGTGGAACTACACACCGGAGATCATCCGTTCACCCACATCGCGTCGCACAAAGACACGGCCGGTTGGAACCAAAAATCTCAATTTCCACCGGTCTAATGTCCATTGCTCGTGTTTCTTGGCCCAAGCAGATCTCTTCTTCTTATTGGTGTCCTTTAGTAGTTGTTTTTTTGCAGCAATTCAACCATGAAGGCCTGATTTACCCAGTCCCCTCTGAACAGTTGATGTTGAGATACGTCTGTGACTTGAAATCTGTGAAGTCTTTATTTGGGCTGCAATTTCTGAGGCTGGTAACTCTAATGAACTTATCCTCTGCAGCAGAGCTAACTCTGGGTCTTCCATTCCTGTGGCGGTCCTCATGAGAGCCAGTTTCATCATAGAGCTTGATGGTTTTTGTGACTGCACTTGAAGAAACTTTCAAAGTTCTTGAAATTTTCCGGATTGACTGACCTTCATGTCTTAAAGTTATGATGGACTGTCGTTTCTCTTTGCTTATTTGAGCTGTTCTTGCCATAACATGGACTTGGACTTTTACCAAATAGGGCTATCTTCTGTATACCAACCCTACCATGTCACAACACAACTGATTGGCTCAAACGCATTAAGAAGGAAAAAAATGCCACATATTAACTTAAGAAGGCACACCTGTTAATTGAAAATGCATTCCAGGTGACTACCTCATGAAGCTGGTTGAGAGAATGCCAAGAGTGTGCAAAGCTGTCATCAAGGCAAAGGGTGGCTACTTTGAAGAATCTCAAATATAAAATACAGTGGTGTGAAAAAGTGTTTGCCCTCTTCCTGATTTCTTATTTGTTTGCATGTTTGTCACACTTAAATGTTTAAGATCAAACGAATGTAAATATTAGTCAAAGATAACACAAGTAAAACACAAAATGCAGTTTTGAAATGAAGGTTGTTATTATTAAGGGAAAACTAAATCCAAACCCACATGGCCCTGTGGGAAAAAGGGTTTGCCCCCTACAACCTAATAACTGGTTGGGCCACCCTTAGCAGCAACAACTGCAATCAAGCGTTTGCGATAACTTGCAATGAGTCTTTTACAGCGCTGTGGAGGAATTTTGGCTCACTCATCTTTTGCAGAATTGTTGTAATTCAGCCACATTGGAGGGTTTTCGAGCATGAACTGCCTTCTTAAAGGTCATGCCACAGCATCTCAATAGGATTCAGGTCAGGACTTTGACTAGGCCACTCCAAAGTCTTCATTTTGTTTTTCTTCAGCCATTCAGAGGTGGACTTGCTGGTGTGTTTTGGATCATTGTCCTGCTGCAGAACCCAAGTTCGCTTCAGCTTGAGGTCACGAACACATGGACGGACAGGATTTTTTGGTAGACAGCAGAATTCACGGTTCCATTTATCACAGCAAGTCTTCCAGGTCCTGAAGCAGAAAAACAGGCCCAGACCATCACACCACCACCATATTTTATTGTTGGTATGATGTTATTTTTCTGAAATGCAGAGGGTTTTTTTGGGGGAATCAGCTTAATATTGCAGATAGATTGTATCTTCTATCAATGTAATTGTCTGCATCACTTCCAATCCCCCATGTTTATTTTTTATTTTTATATATATACTCCCCTTTATTACTTTTCAACCCCACCATCCTTTCCCTACTTGGGAGTAAATTAGTGAACAACAATGCCCAGGCCTCTACTTCCAGCCTATACTTACTATCTACCCCTTATGGACACAGTCAATTTTACAATAATTCTATTATATATATTATAATTTTTTTTGTTTTTGCTCCTGAACTTCTTCTACTCTCAACCTCTCCGATCATTTTCATGATGTCCATCCGGTTTCTTCTATATTGCCATATCTGAAATGCAGTGTTACTTTTACGCCAGATGTAATAGGACACACACCTTCCAAAAAGTTCAACTTTTGTCTCGTCAGTCCACAGAGTATTTTCCCAAAGGTCTTGGGGATCATCAAGATGTTTTCTGGCAAAAATGAGACGAGCCTTAATGTTATTTTTGCTCAGCAGTGGTTTTCGTCTTGGAACTCTGCCATGCAGGCCATTTCTGCCCAGTCTCTTTCTTGTGGTGGAGTCATGAACACTGACCTTAACTGAGGCAAGTGAGGGCCTGCAGCTCTTTGGATGTTGTTGTGAGGGTCTTTTGTGACCTCTTGGATGAGTCGTCGCTGCGCTCTTGGGGTAATTTTGGTCGGCCGGCTACTCCTGGGAAGGTTAACCACTGTTCCATGTTTTCGCCATTTGTGGATAATGGCTCTCACTGTGGTTCGCTGGAGTCCCAAAGCTTTAGAAATGGCTTTATAACCTTTTTCCAGACTGATGGATCTTTCGGTCTACTTCACGTTGTCAGGCAGGTCCTATTTAAGTGATTCCTTAATTGAGAACAGGTGTGGCAGTAATCAGGCCTGGGTGTGGCTAGAGGAATTGAACTCAGGTGTGATAAACCACAGTTGAGTTGTGTTATAACAGGGGGGCAAACACTTTTTTCACACAGGGCCATGTAGGTTTGGATTTTGTTTTCCCTTAATAATAACAACCTTCATTTCAAAACTGCATTTGTGTTTACTTGTGTTATCTTTGACTAATATTTAAATTTGTTTGATGATCTGAAACATTTAAGTGTGACAAACATGCAAACAAATAAGAAATCAGGAAGGCAAACACTTTTTCACACCACTGTATATTTTGATTTGTTTAACACTTTTTTGGTTACTACATGACTCCATATGTGTTATTTCATAGTTTTGATGTCTTCACTATTATTCTACAATGTAGAAAATAGTAAAAAATTAAGAAAAAACCCTGGAATGAGTAGGAGTGTCCAAACTTTTGACTGGTACTGTACATGTACAAATTACCTCCAACTAACCTGTATCCCAGCCCATTACCTCGTGCCAGTACCCCCTGTATATAGCCTCATTATTACCTGGACTAACCTGTACCCCAGCTCCCCCCTGTATATAGCCTCATTATTACCTGGACTAACCTGTCACCCCAGCCCATCCTCGTACCCTGCTATAGCCTCATTATTACCTGGACTAACCTGTACAGCCCATTACCTCGGTACCGGTACCCCCTGTGTATAGCCTCATTATTACCTGGACTAACCTGTACCCCAGCCCATTGACCTCGGTACCGGTACCCCCTGTATATAGCCTCATTATTACCTGGACTAACCTGTACCCCAGCCCATTGACTCGGTACCGGTACCCCCTGTATATAGCCTCATTATTACCTGGACTAACCTGTACCCCAGCCCATTGACTCGGTACGGTACCCCTGTATATAGCCTCATTATTACCTGGACTAACCTGTACCCCAGCCCATTACCTCGGTGCGGTACCCCCTGTATATAGCCTCATTATTACCTGGACTAACCTGTACCCCAGCCCATTACCTCGACCACCCCCCTGACAATGTGGCCAGTGCCCCTGTATATAGCCTCATTATTACCTGGACTAACCTGTACCGACAAAGTCTCATTACCTCGGTACCGTACCCCCTGTATATAGCCTCATTATTACCTGGACTAACCTGTACCCCAGCCCATTACCTCGGTACGGTCACCCGATTCCAGTACCTCCTGTATACCAATGAATTACCTGTATCCCAGCCCATTACCTGATGTACTACCCCCTGTACATAGCCTCGTTATTGTTATTTTATTGTGTTACTTTTTACTTTCGTTTATTTAGTAAATATTTTCTTGACTTTATTTAACTGCACTGTTGGTTAAGGGCTTGTAAGTAAGCATTTCACGGTAAGGTCTATTTGGCGCACGTGACAAATAAATTAGATTTGAATTTGTATGCTGAGCATTAAGATTTCCCCTTCACTGGAACTAAGGAGCATGAACCATGAAAACAGCCCCAGACCATTATTCCTCCTCCACCAAACTTTAAAGTTGGCACTATGTATTCGGGCAGGTAGCTTGTAAGTAAGGTCTACACCTGTAGCATGAATCGTTCCTGTTCACAACGAGGTAAAGAGCGGAATAATTGAAGGAATGAATCCGAGCTAACGCTCATCAACTGTGAAGGCGGGCTTCCAGCGGCGCGGATTTCATTGGCCTTGGCAGGTGTGATTTTAGATCCTTCAACCAAAGTCACGACTCCCCCATAGTATGTTTTACCAAAGTTGACTGACCCTTAAGGGAACTACACTGCCATAAATGCAAAGAAATCCTCACTGACAGTTATAGAAAGACCCATATACTGTATAGCCATTGATTCTTGAAGAATATAACTTATAAATGCCTCAAATGTATTTCCCCATCAAAAACCAAAACATAAGCTTGTATAATGCCACTGGTTGTAAACAAACACTGTATATCTTCAAAACCAGGTTAAAACTATGATTTTGACCTTATGGATGGCCAGTCCTTGTATTCATAGTGTAGTGAATTCCAGGGGGTAGCCCTGAGCTGGACTCAAACCTGGGTCCAGAGACTGTCAAGCCAACACCTTATAACTGTTATACCAAGATGTCTGAACTTCTTGATGAGGTCGCTAGGTTTTGGGTTAAGGTTGCTACAATAACTTTCTCTATGAATTTGAGAGTGGTTACATTTCTCCAGCCCCCAATTTTGCTGCTGTTTAAAACCTAGGTTGCCCCTTAAAAAAAAGCCACACATCAATCAATCAAACAATCTGCAGTTCAAACAATAAAAGCTGTCGTTCCGCCACTGTTTTGGTAATAAGATGAGGATGGGGCTGGAGAAATGTAACTTCTCTCAAAATCATAGACAGACCTATGGATGCAAGGACTGACAATCCATGATATCACCATTATAGTTTTAACCATGTTGAGGCGATACAGTGTTGGTTTACATTTACATTGTTTCTAAACATTGGAGTAGAAAAAGCTTCCTTTAGGTTCTGATGGGGTAAGACAGTTGAACTAAGCTCATGAGGCATGTGTTATATTCTTCAAGAATCAATGGCTATATATCAATAATTTAAAAGTCCAAATATGGATGTAGCAACTGCAGATTTCCCGTTTAACACCACACATCAGTTCAACAACTGCAGAGGTTGTGCCTCTGTTTTTAAGACAGTACTTACTAGTGTTAATCAGGGCCCGGTTTCCCAAAAGCATCTTACTGCTAAGTTCATCATTAGAACCATTGGATGCCTTAAGATGCCTTTGGGAAACCGGAACCAGATATCCAGTTTCCTCCTCTTCTTCCTCCTCCTTTTTCGATGTGACAGTCATCTCCTCCTCCTCCTCTTTCACTCCAAAAACGGGAGCCTCCTCTTCTTTCACTGTAACATCCTCCTCTTCTTTCACCCTGAACGCGTCTTCCTCTTCTTTTACTGTAACATCCTCCTCCTCTTTCACTCTGAACGCGTCTTCCTCTTCTTTCACTGTAACATCCTCCTCCTCTTTCACTCTGAACGCGTCTTCCTCTTCTTTCACTGTAACATCATCCTCCTCTTTCACTCTGAACGCGTCTTCCTCTTCTTTCACTGTAACATCCTCCTCCTCTTTCACTCTGAACGCGTCTTCCTCTTCTTTCACTGTAACATCCTCTTCCTCTTTCACTCTGAACCCGTCTTCCTCTTCTTTCACTGTAACGTCTTTCTCTTCTTCTTTCACGGTAACAGCTTCACCCTCTACTTGTTTTTGTATTGTAACATCCTCCTCTTCCTCCTCCTCTTTCACTAGAGCTTCTTTCTCCGTCCAGCAGACCTCCTCTTCTTTAGCAGGAGGAGAGTAGCTTAGTGACCTCATGGTCGGGGATGTTAGCTAGCTAGGCTAGTGCTAACTTAACCAGCCAGCTAGCTGACCAATAACAACAACACCGTAAATATGAAATTAAATGGGATAACTAACTAGACGACAGAAGTGGGTTTAAAACACAGTGGGCTAATATACACGAAAGCGTCTAAAGAGCTTTATTGGTTGGGCTATTTTGTCTAGCAAGCTACCGAGGTGTCTGACTAACTGTTGCTGCTGTTGAAAGAAGCGTCCCGTCCACTAGATTATACGTCACACTAGCAGCATAGCCTTAAAGTCCCACATCGCCATCTGCTGACTGGAGTGGGTAACGAAGTTGAGTAAAATGTCACAGTAAAATATTATGATGACTATAGCATTGGTTGTCACCTTCAATTATTGCACATTTCCGGATGTTTCACATTTATACATCAGGTGAAATATCTGGCTCATTGTTCTATCTGTGGTGTGGTTGTGTTATCAGGTGGTGGGCAGAAGCTGAAAAGAGTGAAGTTAATCGAGGAGGAGCAGATTTGTTTGTATATGACAGTAACATATTGTTATGATGACTATAACATTTGTTGGCACCTTAAATTCTTGCACATTTTCGCATAAAAATTATATTTCAACACTCTGTCTGCTCAGGTAACATTGATGAACTCCTAAACATGGAACCAATCAGAGGTCCCGTACATATCCCTGGTGATCAAGGCAGCCAATGGCCTGCTTCTATCTACGATGTAACTACAGCCTCTTGTGAAAACTGCTGTCTGATGGAGAGAAACAGATATATCTAGCTCCCGAAGACTGAAATAAGATAAATATGTTTTCGAGTGTACTTGAAATATTCAGCATGCAATACGAATAGTCTTGATAGTATGAAGAGGTAACTCCATGGACCTTTTATCAAATGTATTGAAAGCTAGTCAATGTTACAGTTTGAATAGCCTAGCCAGCTACTGTAAATGTCAATGTGTGTTTCATTATCTAGTGCTCTCTCTGTCAGTTAATTGACATTTTCATTCATGTTTTAGTGTAAAAATATTTCTAATTTCAAGTAACTAGCTGCAGGCTTAAATAAACATTCCAATCATATACTTTGCACAGAAACCCAAATAAAAGCATGTATATAGAAAGAAGTGTGTGTGTCATGTCTGCTAGAATGGAGGCTTAGAAACGACAGCAGCATATTAACCAGTACATATAGCATAGCCTACACATATAGCATACCTTGCAGTACAATCTACTCTAAAAACAGTTGTACAATGTGCTGTGCAATAAGATACCCAGAGTTTGATTTCTAATCCAGATGAGTTCTCAAATAGCAGCTGACCAATACCATGGTGGGCATCATGTTGGATGCATTGGAATATAAGGTCTGGAGACTGATAAAGAGCCTGTAGGATTATAGAAAAAACTGTTGGGAAATGAATGTTTGAATTTCAAATACTAAATGTTCAGTGAATGTGAGTATATTTAGGTGGTTTTCATGATTCACTTTCCTACTAACCTTCTAAAAGTCGACGGTGCCAAAATCTTGCCGATCCATTCATTATTCTACTAACTATGAACAAGACATGTTTTCCATAATGTCGTTTCATACATATACATTTGAACAAAGAACACCATCACAAAAACTGTTTCACCATTTATTTAACGATTAAAGAGCAGCCAGTTTCTGCTCTGCTTGCTTTTACAACTCAGAAAAATAACGCAACAAACTGACAGCAGCTGCCTCTGTTTAACTCTCCCGTGCAGTCCTAAATCCAGCCATCTGAAAACTCCAAACAGCTCTCAGGCGGCCGCATGGTCCTAAAGCACACCGTTGGCGCAATTTCAGTATGTGGGAGGGGGCGCAATTTCAGTATGTGGGAGGGGGGGGCGCAATTTCAGTATGTGGGAAGAACACCCCCTTCAAAATAGCACTTTTAGGTGCCTTTCCGAGAGCACCGTTTATTTTTCAACTGGAAGCAATGAATCCATGACAACACAATCATAAACAACAGAGTAGGTTGATAAGTCCTTAGTTTATGAGTTATACTCAGGTAAAACAATTTGGCTAATCTATACTTCCATAATTCCAAATCCTATTCTTGAAGACTGGAAATCCGACAGACAGTTTTTTCTGTAGGCCTAAAGATATAACCTAATCGTATTATTATCTATAGTAGAAAGCAATGGGTTAGAAGAAGCCTACATGGTGGTCCTCTGTAGCTCAGCTGGTAGAGCACGGCGCTTGTAACGCCAAGGTAGTGGGTTCGATCCCCGGGACCACCCATACACAAAAAAAAATTATGCACGCATGACTGTAAGTCGCTTTGGATAAAAGCGTCTGCTAAATGGCATATTATTATATTTATTATTATACATAACAAACTCATAAAGTTAAATGCAACATCTAATATGGCCAGCTATGTAAACTCTAACATTGATTTATCCTGCAATAGATGTTCAATTGGTAATATTAAATGTATCTTCTTCTAATGCCTCTTAAGCAGGTTGACGTTTATTGTGATGAGTTGGGGCGGCACACATTTGGCCCAGCGTCGCCAGGGTAGGGGAGGGAATGGCCGGTAGGGATGTAGCTCAGTTGGTAGTGCATGGCATTTGCAACGCCAGGGTTGTGGGTTCGATTCCAGTGTAAAAAATATTTAAATGTATGCACTCACTAACTGTAAGTCGCTTTGGATAAGAGCGTCTGCTAAATGACTAAAATGTAAATGTAAAATGAGTCTTGTCCTGGAAGAAGAACTGAGGGATTTCCGCTACATGGGCCTGCAGCAGTCAAAACATTGCTATATTGTAAAAAAATAATGAAAACAAAAATTCAAGGTTGGGGTTAGGCATTATGGTTAGCATAGCATAGCATTATGGTTAGCATAGCATAATGGTTAAATAGCATTATGGTTAGAATAGCATAGCATTATGGTTAGCATAGCATTATGGTTAGCATAGCATAGCATTATGGTTAGCAGTGTGGTTAAGGTTGGGGTCTAGCATTATGGTTAGCATAGCATAGCATTATGGTTAGCATAGCATTATGGTTAGCATAGCATTATGGTTAGCATAGCATAGCATTATGGTTAGCAGTGTGGTTAAGGTTGGGGTTTAGCATTATGGTTAGCATAGCATAGCATTATGGTTAGCAGTGTGGTTAAAGTTAGGTTTAAAATCAGATTTTATGAGCACTAACCTATGCTCTTAAGGGGAAAGTAATCTAAAAGCAACTGAAAGTAATGAGATTACGTTACTGAGTTTGGGGAATCTAACAGTTACGTTACTGATGACACTTTTGGACAGGTAACTGTAAAGACTCCATTTAAAAAGTAACCAGTATATAGGTCTCTCCATGGGTGGGAGATGGATATTTAAGCTGATCAACACTCTCTTTATATGACTGACTGGTTGACTGATTGATCCATTCATCCTTCCATCCCTCCTCAGCCAGAGAGGTCAGAGGTCACCCATGGTTTAGATGGTAAATATTTATGTCCCCTTAGCGGTTCATCACGTGAGCAAAAGGGAACATGTTCCATCATCTATGTTAATTTACAGTACATTAGAGCAAATTGTTTTGCAATTTGTTCAAATCAAGCTTTATTTATACATTTCATTTGTTTATTTATCCCATTTTTTATATTGCGTTTATAGGCTGCAAGTACGTTAAATTTAGTTGTTTTCAAGTCGTTGAAAAAACGACCTGAAAAATACATCCTTTCAACTTTCACTTTCAACCAAAACGTAGATTGGACATCGGGCATAGTCTTATTTTCAATGTATTTTCAATGACATTTTGCTAGGTTGGATAGCACAATATCAAAACACAGTTTTAATGTGTCCAAATCAATAACCAATATGCAAAAACAGTTTGTGATACAGTTGAAGTCGGACGTTTACATACACCTTAGCCAAATACATTTTACTCAGTTTTTCACAATTCCTGACATTTAATCGTAGTAAAAATTCCCTGTCTTAGGTCAGTTAGGATCACCACTTTATTTTAATAATATGAAATATCAGAATAATAGTAGAGAGAATTCTTTATTTCAGCTTTTCTTTCTTTCATCACATTCCCAGTGGGTCAGAAGTTCATTAGTATTTGGTTGCATTGCCTTTAAATTGTTTAACTTGGGTCAAACGTTTTGGGTAGCCTTCCACAAGCTTCCCACAATAAGTTGGGTGAATTTTGGCCCATTCCTCCTGACAGAGCAGGTGTAACTGAGTCAGGTTTGTAGGCCTCCTTGCTCGCACACGCTTTTTCAGTTCTGGCCACACATTTTCTATAGGATTGAGGTCAGGGCTTTGTGATGGCCACTCCAATACCTTGACTTTGTTGTCCTTAAGCCATTTTGCCACAACTTTGGAAGTATGCTTGGGGTCATTGTCCATTTGGAAGACCCATTTGCACCAAGCTTTAACTTCCTGACTGATGTCTTGAGATGTTGCTTCAACATATCCACATACTTTTCCTTCCTCATGATGCCATCTATTTTGTGAAGTGCACCAGTCCCTCCTCCAGCAAAGCACCCCCACAGCATGATGCTGCCAACCCCGTGCTTCACGGTTGGGATGGTGTTCTTCGGCTTGCAAGCAACCCCCTTTTCCTACAAACATAACGATGGTCATTATGGCCAAACAGTTCTATTTTTGTTTCATCAACAATCTTTGTCCCCATGTGCAGTTGCAAATCGTAGTCTGGCATTTTTATGGCGGTTTTGGAGCAGTGGCTTCTTCCTTGCTGAGCGGCCTTGCAGGTTATGTCGATGTTGGTCTCGTTTTATTGTGGATATAGATACTTTTGTACCTGTTTCCTCCAGCAACTTCACAAGGTCCTTTGCTGTTGTTCTGGGATTGATTTGCACTTTTCGCACCAAAGTACGTTAATCTCTAGGAGACAGAACGCGTCTCCTTCCTGAGCAGTATGACGGCTGCGTGGTCCCATGGTGTGAACAAAGAACACCATCACAAATAGTGTTTCACCATTTATTGAGTAGGGAGACAAATACCAAAGGTGTCTCAGGCAGTATGTGAAGTATCTAAATATAGTGCAACCTACCAATCAATGTGTATCAAGTGCTATGGAGGGCACAATCTTACAATGTTGCAGTCCAGAAATGAGAGCTTTACCCTCTATGCCAAAGTCTGGGCATCTGATGGAGGCTGTAGAACTGTCAAACATATGCTTCAGTATTCCCCCTTCTCTCTAGGAGCATTTGTGTGCCCAGTCCCCAAAGGTGTATGGAAAAGATGCCACCCTGGTCACCAATGTAGCTGACCGATGTAGAGAGACAAGTGCCTTAGCAGAATGCAATCTAAAGCTTGTGTGGTCCAGAGATGAGAACATTACCATCCATGGTAAAAGCCTGGGCTACTGACGGGGACAATAGAATTCTCCCCATTGCATGTCGTTACACTAGCTAATAGCTCAGCACCGGGAATAAACACTACTTTAGTTTTTTTCTGTTAAGTTAAACAGCAGTTACCTTGCCAGCTACATCAATCAACTAAAGAGTAGCCAGTTTCTGTTCTGCTTGCTTTTACAACTCGGAAAAAGAGCAACACACAGACTCCTCTGTTCAACTCTCCCGTGCCGCCTGCTATGTTGTGTCCAGCCAGCCTTCCAGAAGCTTTCCCTTTCACAAAGTCTACCCGACGTCCGCAAGGTCCTAAAGCATCATGCATAGGGGAAAGATATTGTCTCCAGTGAAAGTTCGGCCCTGCAAATATCCCTTTTCAGTAGTGCTCAAAGCATGCCTTTGCGAGAGCAGCATTTCTTTTTCAACTAGAAGCAATGAGCCGAATCAGTCCTCCATGACAACAAAATCATAAACAACAGAGTAGGTTAATAAGTCCTTAGTTTATTAGTTACAGTGCATTCGGAAAAGTATTCAGACCCCTTAACTTTTCCACATTTTGTTACATTTCAGCCTTATTCCAAAATGGATTAAATAAAAGGAGTACATTGTTCCCCCCCTCATCAATCTACACACAATACCCCATAATGACAAAGCAAAAACAGGTTTTTAGAAATGTTAGAAAATGTATAAAATACAAAATAAAAAAAATACACCAAGCCATGAGGTTGAAGGAATTGTCCGTAGAGCTCCGACACAGAATTGTGTCGAGGCACAGATCTGGGGAAGGGTACCAAAAAATGTCTGCAGCATTGAAGGTCCCCAAGAACACAGTGGCCTCCATCATTCTTAAATGGAAGAAGTTTGGAACCACCAAGACGCTTCCTAGAGATGGCCGCCCAGCCAAACTGAGCAATCGGGGGAGAAGGGCCTTGGTCAGGGAGGTGACCAAGACTCTATGGCCTGAATGCCAAGGCTGCAAGAAAAATACATATGTTCAACTTTCCTTTCAACCAAATGCAGATTGGATGTCGGGTATAGTCTTCTTTTCAATCAACAACATTTTGCTAGGTGGGGTAGCCCAATTTCAAAAATCAGTTTTCTTGTGTTCAATAATGATATTACTTGTATTTTTTAAACAAGCATCTTAAAACAACAATGTTGTTTTGTGGCAATAAATCACTGATATCGATTAAATTCGTTGTACGTGCAGTTGAAACTAACTAAAAGTCAGCATGGAAATGGGAGATATCTTTTACCTCACTGGTTGGAGGACAACTTGCAGAATACAGTCAGCTACATTTTAAGTGATGCATTTAAATTCAGGGTCCCCAAAACAAAGACAAATTCAATACTTATTTGTCATCACTCATCGATATCACGTTGAAATCAATTGGGGAGGGGGAGATGAGGTTGCTGGTCCTGTTAAAACTAACAGCTCAAAAAACCACACGGGAATCTGGGAATAATGTGTAGAGGAACATTTGTAGAAAACATCTAGCTACACTTTGAAGTGTTGCATACATTCTAAATCGTGACATTATTCATTAAAATATTCCTTCTACATTCTTAAAACATTCTACATTGTGACATTATTTCATTGATATCATGAAACACCTCCTTCATGTATGAATTGTCTGATGTTTGATCAGAGATCTTTTATCAGAGTATCTCTTGTCACATTGATCACAGCTATGAGGTTTCTCTCCTGTGTGTGTTCTCTGGTGTGATTTTAAACTCCCTGATGAAACAAAACTCTTTCCACAGTCAAAGCAGTGGAAAGGTTTCTCTCCAGTGTGTGTTCTCTGGTGTATAGTACAACAGCTAGATGCAACAAAACGCTTCCCACATTGATTACAGCTATAAGGTTTCTCTCCTGTGTGTGTTCTCTGGTGTGTTTTCAGGGTTCCAGATGTAACAAAACTATTCCCACATTGATTACAGCTAAAAGGTTTCTCTCCTGTGTGTGTTCTCTGGTGTATAGTCAGCTTGTTAGATGCAACAAAACGCTTCCCACATTGATTACAGCTAAAAGGTTTCTCTCCTGTGTGTGTTCTCTGGTGTATAGTCAGCTGGCTAGATGCAACAAAACGCTTCCCACATTGATTACAGCTATAAGGTTTCTCTCCTGTGTGTGTTCTCTGGTGTATAGTCAGCTGGCTAGATGCAACAAAACGCTTCCCACATTGATCACAGCTATGGAGTTTCTCTCCTGTATGGATCCTCTGATGTACTATCAGGCTGCTTGAGTGACTAAAACTCTTCTCACATTGATAACAGTTGTAAAATGTCTCTCCTGTGTGTGTTATGTGGTGTGATTTTAACTGTCCTGATGAACAAAAACTCTTCCCACAGTCAGAGCAGTGGTAAGATTTCTCTCCTGTGTGTGTTCTCTGGTGTATAGTCAGCTGGTTAGATGTAGTAAAACTCTTCCCACATTGATCACAGCTATAAGTTTTCTCTCCAGTGTGAATTCTCTGGTGTACTTTTAGTGAATCTGAGCTTGAGTAACTCTTCCCACAGTCAGAGCAGTGGTGAGATTTCTTCCCCGTGGGTTTCCGCTGATGTTTCTTGAGATGTTCTGATGTGGAAAGACTCTTCTCTGCCTCGTCAGCTTCATGATGTTGTTGAGGCTCCCCAGAGGATCCACAATAGTCACGTCTCTCTCCTGTGTGAACAACAAAGTCAGACAGATGGTTAATGTCCCACAACAGCAGAAATCCACTGTTTATTTGAGCTAAAAGGTGATGTCCATGATGTTGTACAACAATTTACGTCTGTAATTCATGTTTATATGCTTTTACAAACTTATTTGACAATTGTCTTAATAAGACATCAAGTGAGCAACAACAGCCATATTCTGTCTTATTTTTTCACTAGTATAGTGAATGATTCTAGGCTAGAAATTAGTTATTAAAGTTTCTGAAACCCTAAGCACTTTGCCAGACGACTTTTGATCACCAATATAGGCCCATTTCTGTGATTGCAAGAATTGCAGCATTAAGATCTGTGTCGGTATTCACAATTTCACCACCGTGGGGTAAACTCAAGGAGTTCTCAGAGGCTGCCAGCAAAAATAGCCTCCATTTACAGAGTGCATTTCACACTACTTTTGGATTATAATTGTAAGGCTCGTTTGAACGTCCTGTTTAATATAATGTTTGTGTCATCGTCTCAAATCAACTGCTTTATACCTTAAAAAACATTTAAACTTCAACCAGTAAAATGCTCTTTGGCTAGCTTTGCTACCAGCCTGTTAATGAGCGTTAGCATTCAAGCTTCAAGTGCTGCATCCAAAATACATATTTTGCAATTATCACAACCAAATATGTGACCCACCGTCCCTTTTCAGTCTCATGTAGTTACATATATTTAGAAAAGGACTACTTTCACCAAATTGCCAAAATGGATTCTCTGAACATTATCTCACCAGGTTACCTGATTAGGCAAACCATTAACATTATTACATTGTCTACTGTTGTATAGCTACAGTACTGCTCTTTGTTAGGGTTAGATCATCAGATCCTTCTACTGTTGTATAGCTACAGTACTGCTCTTTGTTAGGGTTAGATCATCAGATCCTTCTACTGTTGTATAGCTACAGTACTGCTCTTTGTTAGGGTTAGATCATCAGATGCTTCTACTGTTGTATAGCTACAGTACTGCTCTTTGTTAGGGTTAGATCATCAGATCCTTCTACTGTTGTATAGCTACAGTACTGCTCTTTGTTAGGGTTAGATCATCCAGATCCTTCTACTGTTGTATAGCTACGGTACTGCTCTTTGTTAGGTTAGATCATCAGATCCTTCTACTGTTGTATAGCTACAGTACTGCTCTTTGTTAGGGTTAGATCATCAGATCCTTCTACTGTTGTATAGCTACAGTACTGCTCTTTGTTAGGGTTAGATCATCAGATCCTTCTACTGTTGTATAGCTACAGTACTGCTCTTTGTTAGGGTTAGATCATCAGATCCTTCTACTGTTGTATAGCTACAGTACTGCTCTTTGTTAGGTTAGATCATCAGATCCTTCTACTGTTGTATAGCTACAGTACTGCTCTTTGTTAGGGTTAGATCATCAGATCCTTCTACTGTTGTATAGCTACAGTACTGCTCTTTGTTAGGGTTAGTGTAACCCTAAACCAGGACATGTCATCTCCACGGCCTTTTCATTGCAGAAGTCCTGCTCTTCTCAGAAATATATGTTTGCTGGGTTGTGTCTAGTCCGGGGGATGCTTTCACGGCAGAATGCAACTGGCCAGCTCAGCTATCTGTCTTAACGTTGCTTCATCCCGCAACGAGACATCTGTAAACAATGGCTTGTTGCTATAGGGACTTAGAAGACTTCTGTAAACAATGGCTTGTTGCTATAGGGACTTAGAAGACTTCTGTAAACAATGGCTTGTTGCTATAGGGACTTAGAAGACTTCTGTAAACAATGGCAAGCTATAACGGTACCTGTATGCAACTGTCTAGCTAGCTAGCTATATAGCTAATATGAAAATGACTTTTTGATACAGTTGAGACAATAACGTATGTACATGTAGCTATTTTAGCATTTTACCTGTAGACTCTTACCGGTGTATGGATTATGATAATTCATGGCAGACAAACACTTTCTAAATAATCCTTCCCACTCAGCTTCAACCAGTTCAGACTGCTTTAGCCACAGTAGACAGAACTGTGTCGATACCAGCGGCTGTATTCAGGACAACACTGGTATTGAAAGCTGTAGATACACTTTGCATGTAGTCCATGATGAAAATATTAGTAAATCCAATGGATCTTTGAAATATCCACGGTAGCAGAGAGCAGGACGTGCCATTTGACAGAGAAGCCTTGAGTCACAGAATAGACTCTCTTTCACCTGAATGTCCCACACCCTCATTATCTCAACCAATCATGGCTAGGCAAGATTCTGTAATTTCTCCATGTCTAATCAGCTTAGAGAGTTCACATTTTATTTATATTTCCAGATTACATAAGAGTTTGTTATTAAGGCACATGAAAGTTCTAGTTTTTCTGCAAAAAAAAAGGCTTTTTGATGTTGGTGTTTTTTTTTAAATGTTCAAATGCCTCTCCTGTGAAGTAGTGACGCGCGACACCCAGCTTTCGGATCACATATCTTAGCGACTGTTCAAGCAATAATCAAGACAACAATTGTTAAGTCTACGAGAACGCAAAAAAGTGTCTATTGTTTAGAAGTAATAACCTGGTAAATCTAGGATGTTGAATGGTCCCAGATGATGAACAGCAGTTTATTTAGAAGTAATAACCTGGTAAATCTGTATGGTTGAGAGGCATGACGCAAAAGGAATGGCATATAAGTCTGGCTGCATAACCGATTAGCATACGTACTGAAAAAAAATTAAAATGTATGCACTCTGGATAAGAGCGTCTGCTAAATGACTAAAATGTAAATGTAAATTTTTTTACTGCAAATTGAGAAATAATGTGAATAAACAGAATAAAAATAAGAAGAAACTAGCTTAAATGACATTTTAGACAAAAATACAAACTCGGCTCCTTCATTCATTGAATCAGTTGGCTCATTCATCACAAAACCCACTGATATTGCCAATTACGTTAATTATTTTTTTCATTGGCAAGATTAGCTAATTTAGGCATGACATGCCAGCAACAAACGCTGACACTACACATCCCAGTATAACTGATCAAATTATGAAAGACAAGCATTGTAATTTTGAATTCCGTAAAGTGAGTGTGGAAGAGGTGAAAAAAGTATTGTTGTCTATCAACAATGACAAGCCACCGGGGTCTGACAACTTGGATGGAAAACTACTGAGGATAACAGCGGACGATATTGCCACTCCTATTTGCCATACATTCAATTTAAGCCTACTAGAAAGTGTGTGCCCTCAGGCCTGGAGGGAAGCATAAGTCATTCCGCTACCTAAGAATATTAAAGCCTCCCTTTACTGCCTCAAATAGCCGACCAATCAGCCTGTTACCAACCCTTAGTAAACTTTTGGAGAAAAATGGTTTGACCA
The DNA here is from genome assembly GCF_020615455.1 of Coregonus clupeaformis. Classification (NCBI taxonomy): domain Eukaryota; kingdom Metazoa; phylum Chordata; class Actinopteri; order Salmoniformes; family Salmonidae; genus Coregonus; species Coregonus clupeaformis. Next base: position 31,293 of record NW_025534668.1, read on the forward strand.
GATACAATGCTATTTTACTGTAAACAAATTGACAACAGACTTTCAGCATGCTTATAGGGAAAGACATTCAACAAGCCCGGCACTTACACAAATGACTGATTGGCCAAGATAAATGAATTATAAAAAGATTGTGGGTGCTGTTTTGTTAGACTTAAGTGCGGCTTTTGACATTATCGATCATAGTTTGCTGATGGAAAAACGTATGTGTTATGGCTTTACACCCCCTGCTATATTGTGGATAAAGAGTTACCTGTCTAACAGAACACAGAGGGTGTTCTTTAATGGAAGCCTCTCCAACATAATCCAGGTAGAATCAGGAATTCCCCAGGGCAGCTGTCTAGGCCCCTTACTTCTTTCAATCTTTACTAACGACATGCCACTGGCTTTGAGAAAAGACAGTGTGTATGTATGCGGATGAAATCACTGCAACACTTAACAAACAAAGAGCTGCAGATAGTTTCAGAATGGGTGGCAAGAAATAAGTTAGTCCTAAATATTACAAAAACTAAAAACTAAAAAAACTAAAAGCATTGTATTTGGGACAAATCATTCACTAAACCCTAAACCTCAACTAATTCTTGTAATGAATAATGTGGAAATTGAGCAAGTTGAGGTGACTAAACTGCTTGGAGTAACCCTGGATTGTGAACTGTCATGGTCAAAACATGTTGCTACAACAGTAGCTAGGATGGGGAGAAGTCTGTCCATAATAAAGCTCTGCTCTGCCTTCTTAACAGCACTATCAACAAGGCAGGTCCTACAGGCCCTGGTTACAAATACATGGGACCAACACTTTACATGTTGCGCTTATATATTTGTTCAGTGTAGTTCAATGTCGAGGCCTAATTTAACTGTTAAATGCTTAATACATCATATGACAAGAGTAACGGTATGACTATAACTACTGTTCCCTGAAGGAGGGAAACTAGGTACAACATACTATCAAATCCACGCCTCGCTGGAAGCCCCGCCTTCCACAGGTGATGAGCGTGAGGCTTGGATTTATTCCTTCAATTTAATACCGTTGGGGGGGGGGGCGCTAAACTGACATATGGAATCGTTTTAAGATGGTCGTACTATGGATTACTTAGGTTACTTAGACTGAAGCAAATTTGTGTCAGTCTACTCTAAGGGGTTAATGATATGATCACGTATGATCATGCTCTCCTTAGCCGATGTGAGTAAGACCTTTAAACAGGTTAACATTCACAAAGCCACAGGGACAAACGGATTACCAGTCTTCACTGACATTTTCAACGTCTCCCTGACTCAGTACCTACATGTTTCAAGCAAACCACCATAGTGTTCCACACCATAGGGCCCTCAAAGCTCATCACTAAGATAAGGACCCTTGGACTGAACACCTCCATCTGCAACTGGATCCTGAACATCCTGACAGGCTGCCCCCAGGTGGTGAGGGTTGGCAACAGTTGAACTAAGCTCATGATGATGTTATATTCTTCAAGAATCAATGGCTATATATAAATAATGTAAAAGTCAAAATATGGATGTAGCAACTACAGATTTCAGCTTTAAAACCACACAGCAGTTCAACAACTGCAGAGTTTGTGCCTCTGTTCTTAAGACAGTACTTACTAGTGTTAATCAGGGCCCGGTTTCTCAAAACCATCTTACGGCTAAGTTCATCATTAGAACCATTGGATGCCTTAAGATGACTTTGGGAAACCGGAACCAGATATCCAGTTTCCTCCTCTTCTTCCTCCTCCTTTTTCGATGTGACAGTCATCTCCTCCTCCTCCTCTTTCACTCCAAAAACGGCATCCTCCTCCTCTTTCACTCTGAACGCGTCCTCCTTTTCTTTCACTGTAACGCCTTTCTCTTCTTCTTTCACGGTAACAGCTTCACCCTCTACTTGTTTTTGTATTGTAACATCCTCCTCTTCCTCCTCCTCTTTCACTAGAGCTTCTTTCTCCGTCCAGCAGACCTCCTCTTCTTTAGCAGGAGGAGAGTAGCTTAGTGAGCTCATGGTCGGGGATGTTAGCTAGCTAGGCTAGTGCTAACTTAACCAGCCAGCTAGCTGACCAATAACAACAACACCGTAAATATTAAATTAAATGGGATAACTAACTAGACGACAGAAGTGGGTTTAAAACACAGTGGCTAATATACACGAAAGCGTCTAAAGAGCTTTATTGGTTCGGCTATTTTGTCTAGCAAGCTACCGAGGTGTCTGACTAACTGTTGCTGCTGTTGAAAGAAGCGTCCCGTCCACTAGATTATACGTCACACTAGCAGCATAGCCTTAAAGTCCCACATCGCCATCTGCTGACTGGAGTGGGTAAAATATCACAGTAAAATATTATGATGACTATAACATTTGTTGTCACCTTCAATTCTTGCACATTTCCTCATAAAAAGTATGTATTTTCCGAACTCCTAAACTCGGAACCAATCATAGGTCCCGTACATACCCCTCGTAATGAAGGCAGCCAATGGCCTGCTTCTGTCTACGATGTAACTACAGCCTCTTGTGAAAACTGCTGTTTGATGAAGGGAAACAGATATATCTAGCTCCCGAAGACTGAAATCAGATAAATATGTTTTCGAGTGTACTTGAAATATCCAGCATGCAATACGAATTGTCTTGATAGTATGAAGAGGTAACTCCACGGACCATTTATCAAATGTATTGAAAGCTAGTCAATGTTACAGTTTGAATAGCCTAGCCAGCTACTGTAAATGTCAATGTGTGTTTCATTATCTAGCGCTCTCTCTGTCAATGAATTACATTTTGAGTCATGTTTTGTCATGATTATATATCTCATTTCAAGTAACTAGCTGCAGGCTTAAAAGAAACATTCCAATCATATACTTTGCATAGAAACCCAAATATGATTACATTATAAATACATAAATACATTATTCTAACTATGACTGAGTGTGAGACAAGTTTTCCATAATGTACGTTTCATGCATATACATTTGAACAAAGAACACTATAACAAAAAGTGTTTCACCATTTATTGAGTACGGAGAGAAATAGCAAAGGTGTCTCAGGCAGTATGTGAAGTATCTAAATATAGTTTAACCTATCAATCAATGTGTTTCAAGTGCCATGGAGGGCACAATCTTACAATGTTGCAGTCCAGAAAAGATACATTTACCATCTCTGCCAAAAGTCTGGGCATCTGATGGAGGCTGTAGAACTGTCATCAACTCATGCTTCAATATTCCCCCTTCTCTCTAGGAGCATTTGTGTGCCCAGTCCCCAAAGGTGTATGGAAAAGATCCCCCCCTGCTCACCAATGTAGCTGACCGATGTAGAGAGACAAGTGCCTTAGCAGAATGCAATCTAAAGCTTGTGTGGTCCAGAGATGACAACTTTACCATCTATGATAAAAGCCTGGGCTACTGACGGGGACAATAGAATTCTCCCCACTGCATGTCGTTACACTAGCTAATAACTCAGCACTGGGAATAAACACTACTTTAGTTTTTTTCTGTTAGTTAAACAGCAGTTACCTTGCCAGCTACATCAATCAACTAAAGAGTTGCCAGTTTCTGCTCTGCTTGCTTTTACAATTCGGAAAAGAGTGTAACACACTGACAGCAGCTCCCTCTGTTCAACTCTCCCGTGCTGGTCCAGCCAGCCTTCCAGAAGGTTAGCCTTTCACACAGCCTGTCCGCTCGCTCAGTGGTGTCTGCACAGTCCTAAATCCAGCAGACTGAAAACTCCAAACAGCCTACCCGACCGCTCTGAGGCGTTCGCATGATCCTAATGCACACCGTTACCGCTTGTTGTATCACATTGCAATGATAAAACAAGGGGGAGTGCAATTTCAGAGTGTGGGAGGGACATGACCCTGTCTCCAGTGAAAGTTGCTAACCTGCAAATAGCACTTTTTGTTGCTGCTGAAATAAAGCATTTCTGATAGCAGCGTTTATTTTTCAACTGGAAGCAATAAGTTCTCCATGACAACACAATCATAAACAACAGAGTAGGTTAATAAGTCCTTAGTTTATGAGTTATGCTCAGGTAAAACTATTTGGCTAATCTATACTTCCATAATTCCAAATCCTATTCTTGAAGACTGGAAATCTGACAGACAGTTTTTTCTGTAGGCCTAAAGATATAACCTAATCGTATTATTATCTGTAGTAGAAAGCAATGGGTTAGAAGAATCCTACATAACAAACTCATAAAGTTAAATGCAACATCCATTTATGGCCAGCTATGTAAACTCTAACATTGATTTATCCTGCAATAGATGTTCAATTGGTAATATTAAATGTGTCTTCTTCCAATGCCTCTTAAGCAGGATGACATTTATTGTGATGAGTCTTGTCCTGGAGGCAGAACTGAGTGATTTCCGCTAGATGGGCCAGCTGCAGTCAACATTTGCTATATAGTAAAAATTCATGAAAACAAAACAATGTAAGGTAAGAGTTAGGCATTAGGGTTAGCAGTGTGGTTAAGGTTAGGCATTAGGGTTAGCAGTGTGGTTAAAGTTAGGCATTAGGGTTAGCAGTGTGGTTAAGGTTAGGCATTAGGGTTAGCAGTGTGGTTAAGGTTAGGCATTAGGGTTAGCAGTGTAGTTAAGGTTAGGCATTAGGGTTAGCAGTGTGGTTAAGGTTAGGCATTAGGGTTAGCAGTGTGGTTAAGGTTAGGCATTAGGGTTAGCAGTGTGGTTAAGGTTAGGGTTAGGCATTAGGGTTAGCAGTGTGGTTAAGGTTAGGGTTAGGCATTAGGGTTAGCAGTGTGGTTAAGGTTAGGGATATTTAAGGTAAGAGTTAGGCATTAGGGTTAGCAGTGTGGTTAAGGTTAGGGTTATTTAAGGTAAGAGTTAGGCATTAGGGTTAGCAGTGTGGTTAAGGTTAGGGTTATTTAAGGTAAGAGTTAGGCATTAGGGTTAGCAGTGTGGTTACGGTTAGGGTTATTTAAGGTTAGGGATAGGCATTAGGGATAGCAGTGTGGTTAAGGTTAGGGTTATTTAAGGTTAGGGATAGGCATTAGGGTTAGCAGTGTGGTTAAGGTTAGGCATTAGGGTTAGCAGTGTGGTTAAGGTTAGGTATTAGGGTTAGCAGTGTGGTTAAAGTTAGGGATAGGCATTAGGGTTAGCAGTGTGGTTAAGGTTAGGGATAGGCATTAGGGTTAGCAGTGTGGTTAAGGTTAGGTTTAGGCATTAGGGTTAGCAGTGTGGTTAAGGTTAGGGATAGGCATTAGGGTTAGCAGTGTGGTTAAGGTTAGGGATAGGCATTAGGGTTAGCAGTGTGGTTAAGGTTAGGGTTATTTAAGGTAAGGTTTAGGCATTAGGGATAGCAGTGTGGTTACGGTTAGGGTTATTTAAGGTAAGGTTTAGGCATTAGGGTTAGCAGTGTGGTTAAGGTTAGGGATAGGCATTAGGGTTAGCAGTGTGGTTAAGGTTAGCGTTATTTAAGGTTAGGGATAGGCATTAGGGTTAGCAGTGTGGTTAAGGTTAGCGTTATTTAAGGTTAGGGATAGGCATTAGGGTTAGCAGTGTGGTTAAAATGAGATTTAAAGTCAGATTTTATGACTGTGGTACTAAACTGTGCTCTTAAGGGGAAATTAATCTAAAAGCAATCAGCCTTATTCTAAAATGTATTAAATAGTTTTTTTCCTCATCAATCTACACACAATAATGACAAAGCAAAATACATGTAATTATTTTAGCAAATGTATTAAAAATAGAAAACTGAAATATTACATTCGCATAAGTATTCAGACCCTTTACTCAGTACTTTGTTGAAGCACCTTTGGCAGCGATTACAGTCTTCTTGGGTATGACGCTACAAGCTTGGCACATCTGTATTTGGGGAGATTCCCCCATTCTTCTCTGCAAATCCTCTCAAGCTCTGTCAGGTTGGATGGGGAGCGTCGCTGCACAGATATTTTCAGGTCTCTCCAGAGATGTTAGATCGGGTTCAAGTCCGGGCTCCGGCTAGGCAACTCAAGGACATTCAGAGACTTGTCCCGAAGCCACTCCTGCATTGTCTTGGCTGTGTGCTTAGGGTCGTTGTCCTGTTGGAAGGTGAACCTTCGCCCCCAGTCTGAGGTCCTGAGTGCTCTGGAGCAGGTTTTCATCAAGGATCTTTGCTCTGTTCATCTTTTCCTCGATCCTGACTGGTGTCCCAGTCCCAGCCGCTGAAAAACATCCCCACAGCATGATGCTGCCACCACCATGCTTTACCGTAGAAAGTGATCTAAAAGCAACTGAAAGTAATGAGATTACGATACTGAGTTTGGGGAATCTAACAGTTACATTACTGATTACACTTTTGGACAGGTAACTAGTAACTGTAAAGACTACATTTAGAAAGTAACCTACCCAACCCTGGATACAGTATATAGGTCTCTCCATGGGTGGGAGATGGATATTTAAGCTGATCAACACTCTCTTTATATGACTGACTTGTTGACTGATTGATCCATTCATCCTTCCATCCCTCCTCAGCCAGAGAGGTGAGAGGTCACACATGGTTTAGATGGTAAATATTGATGTCCCCTTAGCGGTTCATCACGTGAGCAAAAGAGAACATGTTCCATCATCTATGTTAATTTACATTAGTGCAAATTGTCACACATTTGTTCTTTGTTAGTATGAAGGTAATTTGTGTATACTGAACAAAAATATAAACACAACATGCAACAATTTCAAAGATTTTACTAAGTTACTAAGGAAATCAGTCAATTGATATAAATTCATTAGGCCCTAATCTATGGATTTCATGTAACAACTCCTTCATGTATGAATTTTCTGTTGTTTAATCAGAGATCTTTTATTAGAGTATCTCTTGTCACATTGATCACAGCTATGAGATTTTCTCTCCTGTGTGTGTTCTCTGGTGTGATTTTAAACTTCCTGACGAAACAAAACTCTTTCCACAGTCAGAACAGTGGTAAAGTTTCTCTCCTGGGACCAACACTTTACATGATGCGTTCATATTTTTGTTCAGTGCAGAATGTACTTTCCCCCATCATTCACCCCATCTCTTTACATCGCTTATGTATATTCGGTGGCCGGACTGCGTCCAGACTGTCAAACTCCGAACCCATCCTGGCAGATCTAAACCTAATTCGAGCACATTGTGACTTTTGTGCATCCAGACCTAATGCAGCTTGATCAGATGACAGAAGTCACATTTAAGTGCCAGGTGTAACTGAGGCCGTAGATGCTCCATATCCATTACTTTGAGGGTTTTATATAAAATGTGTTTCTTTCTGTGTTGGAGGGGCAGTCAAGAAATGGAACGGCAAGGCCACAGAACATGACATATGCAGAGCTGTGGGAGACCACCTCAAGCATGCCCCTGGTAGAGCCGGGGGTGGTGTTAACCAAGGCCACCACGCCTTCAGCAGGCTTGAAAAGTGGGATTGATCTGTTTGATCCATTTGTTTGTTTCAGTTTTCAGTAGTTGAATCCTTTGACGTATTGTTGACTTCAACATTTTTCATTTTCAACACAAATGCACTGGATTGGTTGAAGTCAGTCATTGGGTTAATTTGTTTTGCAATTTGTTCAAATCAAGCTTTATTTATACATTTAATTTGTTTATTTATCCCATTTTTTATATTGCGTTTATAGGCTGCAAGTACGTTAAATTTAGTTGTTTTCAAGTCGTTGAAAAAACAAACTGAAAAATACATCCTTTCAACTTTCACTTTCAACCAAAACGTAGATTGGACATCGGGCATAGTCTTATTTTCAACGTATTTTCAATGACATTTTGCTAGGTGGGATAGCACAATATCAAAACACAGTTTTAATGTGTCCAAATCAATAACCAATATGCAAAAACTGTTTGTGATACAGTTGAAGTCGGACGTTTAAATACACCTTAGCCAAATACATTTAAACTCAGTTTTTCACAATTCCTGACATTTAATCCCAGTAAAAATTCCCTGTCTTAGGTCAGTTAGGATCACCACTTTTTTTTAATAATGTGAAATATCAGAATAATAGTAGAGAGAATTATTTATTTCAGCTTTTCTTTCTTTCATCACATTCCCAGTGGGTCAGAAGTTTATTAGTATTTGGTAGCATTGCCTTTAAATTGTTTAACTTGGGGCAAACATTTTGGGTAGCCTTCCACAAGCTTCCCACAATAAATTGGGTGAATTTTGGCCCATTCCTACTAACAGAGCAGGTGTAACTGAGTCAGGTTTGTAGGCCTCCTTGCCCACACACGCTTTTTCAGTTCTGGCCACACATTTTCTATAGGATTGAGGTCAGGGCTTTGTGATGGCCACTCCAATACCTTGACTTTGTTGTCCTTAAGCCATTTTGCCACAACTTTGGAAGTATGCTTGGGGTCACTGTCCATTTGGAAGACCCATTTGCGATGAAGCTTTAACTTCCTGACTGATGTCTTGAGATGTTGCTTCAATATATCCACATAATTTTCCTTCCTCATGATGCCATCTATTTTGTGAAGTGCACCAGTCCCTCCTCCAGCAAAGCACCCCCACAGCATGATGCTGCCAACCCCGTGCTTCACGGTTGGGATGGTGTTCTTCGGCTTGCAAGCAACCCCCTTTTCCTACAAACATAACGATGGTCATTATGGCCAAACAGATCTATTTTTGTTTCATCAGACCAGAGGACATTACCCCAAAAAGTACTATCTTTGTCCCCATGTGCAGTTGCAAACCGTAGTTTGGCATTTTTATGGCGGTTTTGGAGCAGTGGCTTCTTCCTTGCTGAGCGGCCTTGCAGGTTATGTCGATATTGGACTCGTTTTACTGTGGATATAGATACTTTTGTACCTGTTTCCTTTGTACCTGTTTCCTCCAGCATCTTCACAAGGTCATTTGCTGTTGTTCTGGGATTGATTCGCACTTTTCGCACCAAAGTACGTTCATCTCTAGGAGACAGAACGCGTCTCCTTCCTGAGCAGTATGACGGCTGCGTGGTCCCATGGTGTTAATACTTGCGTACTATTGTTTGTACAGATGAACGTGGTACCTTCAGGCATTTGGAAATTGCTCCCAAGGATGAACCAGACTTGTGGAGGTCTACAAGTTTTTTTCTGAGGTCTTGGCTGATTTCTTTTGATTTTCCCATGATGTCAAGCAAAGAGGCACTGAGTTTGAAGGTAGGCCTTGAAATACATCCACAGGTACACCTCCAATTGACTCAAATGATATCAATTAGCCTATCAGAAGCTTCTAAAGCCATGACATCATTTTCTGGAATTTTCCAAGCTGTTTAAAGGCACAGACAACTTAGTGTATGTAAACTTCTGACCCACTGGAACTGTGATACAGTGAATTATAAGTGAAATAATCTGGGGTGGTGGGGTTGGAAAGTAATAAAGGGAAATATATTTTTTTTAAAGGATATGTATGTGTATGTACAGTGGGGAAAAAAAGTATGTATGTATGTATGTGTATGTGTATGTATGTACGTATGTATGTAAATGTGTATGTACATGTGTGTATGTATGTGTATATATATATGTATATATATATATATAAACGGGGGATTGGAAGTGATGCAGACAATTACATTGACGGAAGTTGTCTGCTAAATGGCATATTATTATTATTATTATTAGAAGTTACAATCTATCTGCAATATTAAGCTGATCTACCCTATAAAAAAATTATTTAAAAAACGTGCCACAATAGTAATTAAATTACTGGTATTTTTGTTTAAACAAGCACCTTATTAAACTGCACAAGCACCAAAAACCCTGTTGATTTGACAAGTGGCAATAAGTCACTGATATCGATTAGGGGAGAAATCAGGTTGTATGTGCTGTTGAAACTAACACAACTAAAAAAAACACGTGGAAATGGAAGATATCTTTTACCTCACTGGTTAGAGGACAACCTGCAGAAGACAGTCAGCTACATTTTGGAGTGATGCATTTACATTTAGGGTCCCTAAAACTAAGAAAAACGTAACACTTATTATATACTGAAATCAATTGCGCGAGAGGGGGGAGATGAGGTTGCACGTCCTGTTAAACCTAATAGCTCAAAAACCACACGGAATCTGGGAATAATGTGTAGATCACTGGTCAGAGGACAATTTGTAGAAAACAGCTAGCTACATTTAGAAGTGTTGCATTTTGATTCAAGTGGGTCGCCAACGGGGTAAGTGTAACGCAACACTTTCAATGTTAAAGACGTTCTACATTGTGACATTATTTCATTGATATCATGAAACAACTCCTTCATGTATGAATTTTCTGATGTTTAATCAGAGATATTTTATAAGAGAATCTCTTGTCACATTGATCACAGCTATGAGGTTTCTCTCCTGTGTGTGTTCTCTGGTGTGATTTTAAACATCCTGCTGAAACAAAACTCTTTTCACAGTCAGAGCAGTGGAAAGGTTTCTCTCCGGTGTGTGTTCTCTGATGTATTTTAAGACCACTAGCTGTAAAAAAACTCTTCAAACATTGATTACAGCGATACGGTTTCTCTCCTGTGTGTGTTCTCTGGTGTATAGTCAGCGGCCTAGATCCAGTAAAACTCTTCCCACATTGACCACAGCTATAAGGTCTCTCTCCTGTGTGTGTTCTCTGGTGTACTATCAGGCTGTTTGAGTGACTAAAACTCTTCCCACACTGATCACAGCTATAAGGTTTCTCTCCTGTGTGTGTTCTCTGGTGTGATTTCAGGCTGTTTGAGTGACTAAAACTCTTCCCACATTGATCACAGCTATAAGGTTTTTCTCCTGTATGGATTCTCTGATGTATTTTGAGGGTTGCTAAACAGGTGCATCTCTTCCCACAGTCAGAGCAGCTATGAGGTTTCTCTCCTGTGTGTGTTCTCTGGTGTGATTTTAAACATCCTGATGAAATAAAACTATTTCCACAGTCAGAGCAGTGGAAAGGTTTCTCTCCGGTGTGTGTTCTCTGATGTATTTTAAGATGGCTAGCTTTTAAAAAACTCTTCAAACATTGATTACAGCTATAAGATTTCTCTCCTGTGTGTGTTCTCTGGTGTGATTTTAAACATCCTGATGTAACAAAACTCTTTCCACAGTCAGAGCAGTGGAAAGGTTTCTCTCCGGTGTGTGTTCTCTGATGTATTTTAAGATGGCTAGGTTTAAAAAAACTCTTCTCACATTGATCACAGCTGTAAGGTTTCTCTCTAGTGTGATGTCTCTGGTGTGCTTTTAGTAACTCTGAGCTTGAGTAACTCTTCCCACAATCAGAGCAATGGTGAGGTTTCTTCCCTGTGGGTCTCTGCTGGTGTTTCTTGAGGTGTTCTGATGTGGAGAGACTCTTCTCTGCCTTGTCAGCTTCAAGATGTTGTTGAGGCTCCCCAGAGGATCCACGATAGTCACGTCTCTCTCCTGTGTGAACAACAAAGTCAGACAGATGGTTAAAGGTCCACAACAGCAGAAATCCAGTTTATTTGAGCTAAAAGGTGATGACCATTATGTTGTACAACAATTTGTTTGGATGATTCTAGACAAAAAATCAGTTCTTAAAGTTGCTGAAACCCTAAACAGTTTGCCACACGACTTTTGAGGGAGTTCTCTTGTAGGCTGCCAATTTCACCACCGTGGGGGAAAACTCAGGGGAGTTCTGGTAGGCTGCCAGCAAAAATAGCCTCCATTTACAGGTTGCTTATGAGTGAATTTCACACTACTTTTGGATTATAATTGTAAGTTGGAATGTCCTGCTTAATATAACGTTTGTGTCATTGTCTCAAATCAACTGCTTTATACCTTAAAAAACATTTAAACTTCAACCAGTAAAATGCTCTTTGGCTAGCTTTGCTACCAGCCTGTTAATGAGCGTTAGCGTTCAAGCTAACAAGTGCTGCATCCAAAATACATATTTTGCAACTATCACAACCAAATATGTGACCCACCGTCCCTTTTCAGTCTCATGTAGTTACATATATTTAGAAAAGGAATACTTTCACCAAATTGCCAAAATGGATTCTCTGAACATTATCTCACCAGGTTACCTGATTAGGCAAACCATTAACAGTATTACATTGTCTACTGTTGCTATTAAATATTTTATTAACTTAAAGTACTAAAGGTAGTAGATTACAATTAGGGAAAACCTAAAACCCAAAGACAAAACCAATATCTAGACCTAGGGCCTATATCATCAGATCCTCTGAGGAACTTTGGTCAGTGGCGGCTCCTGAAAAAATTCTCAGGAGGGGCAATTTTTCTGATGATTTAGGTGACCTACACACATTTTTAAAAAGATATGTCCAGCAACAACATGAAGACAGGGGCAGCATATAAGTCAATACCAGAATCATTTATTGACTGATCTCAGGGAGTGCTCCTAATCTCAGCTTGTTACCTGTATAAAAGACACCTGTCCACAGAAGCAATCAATCAATCAGATTCCAAACTCTCCACCATGGCCAAGACCAAAGAGCTCTCCAAGGATGTCAGGGACAAAATTGGAGACCTACACAAGGCTGGAATAATAATAATAATAATAATAATAATATGCCATTTAGCAGACGCTTTTATCCAAAGCGACTTACAGTCATGCGTGCATACATTTTTGTGTATGGGTGGTCCCGGGGATCGAACCCACTACCTTGGCGTTACAAGCGCCGTGCTCTACCAGCTGAGCTACAGAAAGTGGATACTCATGGATGCGCATCGCAATTGTAAAATGTCAACACAATTGGAGACACCACGTCATTTTTGGAGACATGTTATTGACAGTAAACTATTGTAGATGCGACTGCTAACTAAATAAAACATTTTAGCTGGCTAGCTAATCATCTTAGCTAAATGTGGGGCAAACAATTCAGTTATTTACCGTTAATTTGAGGGATTGGGGTGAAAGAAATCGAGGTTACATAGTGATACTTTACGATATACTGTATTGACAATATCGCAATATAACCATATCCACCCTGTCCAAAGTCTCTACTTGGTCTCAGTTCTCCAGTAAACTTGTGATTATCAACACTAACCTCATCGTTGTGGCGGCGGACAGCTAGCCTGTATCCCTCATCCAGTTGAGTGGCAATGTTATTTTTTCGTTCGTACCATTTTTTGGAAAATCCTCGGGTGTAGGACTTCCCCCTTTAGTAGAAACCTGTTGAATTATTAAATTTGGTCTGGGAGGTCCTAATTGTTTCGTTGCCAATTTATCTTCATTTGTTCGCCGACAAAAAGGAAATTCTTTCAAAGACACAATCGAGTTGCACTGAAGCCTAGCCATGTTGATAGTAGTAGTGAATTGATTGACGCTGCTACCCTCTCTTTTCTTAGTTACGTTCATGTGACGAAAGCGTAAGTGCAAGCCCACAGACACCCATTGAGATTGTATTGAAGGCTCTGAAATTTGAAAAAAATTGATTTTACATGGGAGTCTATGACAGAAGTTCTGGGCGATTTTCAATCTGACTGAAATCGCCCCAAAAGGGGGTGGAGCCATTTGAAGCACGACTTTAGCCTGATTCGACATTTAGTGGCAGTGTGGCAGATCAGACGTATAGATTACAACACTGATAACTACTGTTGCCGTGATATAATTGATTAGAAAAAAAATCCCTTCCTTTTCCCGTTTGGCAGTGCGTCGCCCATATCGCCCTATTGAACAGGCCGTCCCTGACTTTGGTTGAACAAATTAACCCCTTTGGGGCTGGACATTTAATGAACTACACGGCCAATCACCCTCGGTCTGGGGCTTCATGCAAGATCTCACCTCGTGAGGCATCAATGATCCTGAGGAAGGTGAGGGATCAGCCCAGAACTACACGGCAGGACCTGGTCAATGACCTGAAGAGAGCTGGGACCACAGTCTCAAAGAAAACCATTAGTAACACACTACGCCGTCATGAAATTAAAATCCAGCAGCACACGCAAGGTCCCCCTGCTCAAGCCAGGGCATGTCCAGGCCCGTCTGAAGTTTGCCAATGACCATCTGGATGATCCAGAGGACGAATGGGAGAAGGTCATGTGGTCTGATGAGACAAAAATAGAGCTTTTTGGTCTAAACTCCACTCGCCGTGTTTGGATGAAGAAGAAGGATGAGTACAACCCCAAGAACACCATCCCAACCGTGAAGCATGGAGGTGGAAACATCATTCTTTGGGGATACTTTTCTGCAAAGGGGACAGGACAACTGCACCGTATTGACGGGAGGATGGATGGGGTCATGTATAGAGATCTTGGCCAACAACCTCCTTCCCTCAGTAAGAGCATTGAAGATGGGTCGTGGCTGGGTCTTCCAGCATGACAATGACCAGAAACACACAGCCAGGGCAACTAAGGAGTAGCTCTGTAAGGAGCATCTCAAGGTCCTGGAGTGGCCTAGCCAGTCTCCAGACCTGAACCCAATAGAAAATCTTTGGAGGGGAGCTGAAAGTCCTTATTGCCCAGCGACAGCCCCCGAAACCTGAAGGATCTGGAGAAGGTCTGTGGAGGAGTGGGCCAAAATCCCTGCTGCAGTGTGTGCAAACCTGGTCAAGACCTACAGGAAATGTATGATCTCTGTAATTGCAAACAAAGGTTTCTGTACCACATATTAAGTTATGCTTTTCAGATGTATCAAATACTTATGTCATGCAATAAAATGCAAATGAATTACTTAAAAATCATACAATGTGATTTTCTGGATTTTTGTTTTAGATTCTGTCTTTCACAGTTGAAGTGTACCTATGATAAAAATTACAGACCTCTACATGCTTTGTAAGTAGGAAAACCTACAAAATCGGCAGTGTATCAAATACTTGTTCTCCCCACTGTACATACATACATACATACATACATACATTCATACATACATACATACATACACGTACATATCCTTTAAAAATATATATATTTCCCTTTATTCCTTTCCAACCCCACCACCCCTTCCCTAATTGGAGTAAACTAGTGAACAACAATGCTTAGGCCTCTACTTCCAGCTTATACTTACTATATACATTTTATGGACACAGTCAATTTTACAATAATTATATTTTGTTTGTTTTTTCTCCTGAACTTCTTCTACTCTCAGCCTCTCCGATCATTTTCATGATGTCCATCCGGTTTGCTTCTATTTGCCATATCTTTCTAACTGTGCTCTTTCACAAAAGCTCCCAACCTATATACTTATTATGGACACAGTATGCATACATTTTTGCTAAAAGTATTATTATATTATTGATCGATTGACTATGACTCCAAATCACCTAGTATTGCTATCCGCAGGGTTAGCTCCAGGTAAATGTTGCAATTCTTCAGCCATTCCTGGAACTGTGTCCAAAAAACTAGCTACATATGGACAGTACCAAAATAAATGATCTAATGACTCTGCCACGTCGCAGCAAAATCTGCAGAGCTGGGAAGGTTGTATCCCCCATATATACAGTGGGGAGAACAAGTATTTGATACACTGCAGATTTTCCAGGTTTTCCTACATACAAAGCATGTAGAGGTCTGTAATTTTTATCATAGGTACCCAAGATTAGGTATTTTCCTTTCCAGGGTAGCAAGATCTTATCTATTTTTGATAACTATCTATTAAAATGTGAGATCATTTATTTATTTCGGGATACGTATACCGAGTATGTCCACATCCCCATCAGACCATTTTATTGGTAAACTACAAGGTAATGTAAAAGTTGTATTTTTTAGTGATCCAATACGTAATATAAGTACACTTATCATAATTTGGTTAGAAAAAGTGTCTAGATCCTCTATGAGGCTGTGGATTGATCCTAATTTGTGGATTTTAAAGAAAACATAAAAATCATCAGCGTACAATGACACCTTTGTTTTTAAGCCCTGGATTTCTAATCCCTTAATATTATTGTTGGATCTGATTTTAACAGCTAACATTTCAATGGGCATAATAAATAGATATACCGATAGTGGACAACCTTGTTTCACTCCTCTTGACAGTTTAATACTTTCTGAGAAGTAACCATTATTGACTATTTTACACCTAGGGTTACTATACATAACTTTAACCCATTTTATAAGAGATTCTCCAAAATTGAAATATTCCGGGCATTTATATATAAACTCCAGTCGTACTTTATCAAAGGCCTTTTCAAAGTCAGCTATGAATACCAGGGCTGGTTTCCCTGATTTTTCAGAGTCTTCTATTGTTTCCAGTACTTGTCTTATATTATCTCCAATGTATCGTCCATGTAAAAAACCTGTCTGATTAGGATGAATAATAGCCGACAATACCTTTTTAATTCTATGCGCTAAGCATTTTGCATCACAACACTGAAGTGTAAAAGGCCACCAATTATTTTAATGGACCTTTATATTTACTACTTGTGTCCTGTTTCAGTAATAATGAAATCAGACCTTCTTGTTGAGTGTCCGATAATCTACCATTTATATAGGAGTGGTTAAAATATGCTAATAACGGTCCTCTGAGTATATCAAAAAAGGTTTGGTAGACTAGCTTGATTGAGTCTCCGACACGTATATCTCACTAGATCAGGATATTTAAGCCTCCATATATCCATAGCAACAGTTGTGGGATACACACACACACACACACACACACACACACACACACACACACACACACACACACACACACTCATTAACAATCAACCCCTTTCCCCCACAAACAACCATAAACTCAGATGCTCAACAGTTGTTCCATCCCAGAGCCCAACTCAAGAAAGGACTTGATTTACAAATGCATATACAGTTGCAGCTGTAGGAGAAGGCAATGCAAAATTGAGTAAAAAAATGGCAGAAATGGGGAGATTTGATGAACCATTGTCAAGTCCTAGGTGATGGAGATCAGATCCACCCCCTTCCCCTGAAACACACACCCACTAGTCCCCCGTTGTGACCATTTCCACCAGCATCTCTGTCCAGTCAGACCTTTGACGTGCCTTGAGCATCTTACGCCGGGTGGACACTACACGACTTTCAAAATCCTAACATGGCTGAGCCTCTCACATTAAACAACCCGTCTTTCCTCTAGTTTTAAGTCTTGCCAGTGTAGTGGTGAGCGCACTAAACGATCTGGCACAGACGGGGTGTCACATACTACAATATTCTCCACTTGGTCGTGAGGATTCTCCATACCACCACGCTGTCTGGTGAAAACAATGATGTGATGATGTGATTAGATTGTTAACATAGCTAGAACAAGCTGTGGTTCAAAGCAGCCTCATAAACGTTTTCAAATTAGACATTCATCCTTGCCCTACAGAGTGGAAATATCTACCAAACATTTTGAATTGAATAACATTGCTTGTGAACTTCAAAGCTGTAACGATTTCACACTGGCTTTGGTTAAAGGCAAGTACAAACGTATACTAGTAGTCAAGACAACACCTTATAACCGTTACGCAAAGATGTCTGAACTTCTTGACGAGGTCGCTAGGTTTTGGGTTACGGTTGCTACAATAGCTTTCTCTATGAATTTGAGAGTGGTTACATTTCTCCAGCCCCCATCCCTCAGCTGTTTACCAAACCAAGTCTCAGGGCAGCCATTTTGTTGCTGTTTAAAACCTAGGTTGTCCCTTTAAAAAAAGCCACTCATCAATCAACCAACCAATCTGCAGTTCAAACAATAACAAAGCTGTCATTCTGCCACTGTTTTGGTAATAAGATGATGGATGGGACTGGAGAAATGTAACTACTCTCAAAATCATAGACACACCTATGGATGCAAGGACTGACCATCCATGACATCAACATTATAGTTTTAACCATGTTGAGGCGATACAGTGTTGGTTTACATTTACATTGTTTCTAAACATTGGAGTAATTGGTTGATTGGTTGATTGATGAGTGGCTTCTACCACTCTAAATTCCAAGCATCTGCCTCTAACCCTAGGAAGCTCTTTGCCACATTTTCCTCCCTCCTGAATCCTCCCGCCCCCCTCCTCTCTCTCTGTGGATGACTTCGTCAACCACTTTGAAAAGAAGGTTGACGACATCCGATCCTCGTTTGTTAAGTCTAATGACACTGCTGGTCCTGCTCACACTGCCCTACCCTATGCTTTGACTTCTTTCTCCCCTCTCTCTCCAGATAAAATCCTGCGACTTGTGACTGCAGGCCGCCCAACAACCTGCCCGCTTGACCCCATCCCCTCCTCCCTTCTCCAGACCATCTCCGGTGACCTTCTCCCCTACCTCACCTCGCTGATCAACTCATCCTTGACCGCTGGCCATGTCCCTTCCGTCTTCAAGAGAGCGAGAGTTGCTCCCCTTCTCAAAAACCAACACTCGACCCCACTGATGTCAACAACTACAGACCAGTATCCCTTCTTTCTTTTCTTTCCAAAACTATTGAGCGTGCCGTCTTTAGCCAACTCTCTTGCTATCTCTCTCAGAATGACCTTCTTGATCCAAACCAATCAGGTTTCAGGACTGGTCATTCAACTGAGACTGCTCTTCTCTGTGTCACGGAGACTCTCCGCACTGCTAAAGCTAACTCTCTCTCCTCTGCTCTTGTCCTTCTAGACCTGTCTGCTGCCTTTGATACTGTGAACCATCAGATCCTCCTCTCCACCCTCTCCGAGCTGGGCATTTCCGGCGCGGCTCACTCCTGGATTGCGTCCTACCTGACCGGTCGCTCCTACCAAGTGGCGTGGCGAGAAGCTGTCTCCGCACCACGTGCTCTCACCACTGGTGTCCCCCAGGGCTCAGTTCTAGGCCCTCTCCTTTTCTCCCTATACACCAAGTCACTTGGCTCTGTCATATCCTCACATGGCCTTTCATATCATTGCTACGCTGACGATACACAACTAATCTTCTCCTTTCCCCCTTCTGATAACCAGGTGGCGTATCGCATCTCTGCATGTCTGGCAGACATATCAGTATGGATGACGGATCACCACCTCAAGCTGAACCCCTGGCAAGACGGAGCTGCTCTTCCTCCCGGGGAAGGACTGCCCGTTCCATGATCTCGCCATCACGGTTGACAACTCCGCTGTGTCCTCCTCCCAGAGTGCGAAGAGCCTAGGCGTGACCCTGGACAACACCCTGTCGTTCTCCGCCAACATCAAGGCGGTGACCCGATCCTGCAGGTTCATGCTCTACAACATTCGGAGAGTACGACCCTGCCTTACACAGGAAGCGGCACAGGTCCTAATCCAGGCACTTGTCATCTCCCCGTCTGGACTACTGCAACTCGCTGTTGGCTGGCCTCCCTGCCTGTGCCATTAAACCCCTACAACTCATCCAGAATGCCGCAGCCCGTCTGGTGTTCAACCTTCCCAAGTTCTCTCACGTCACCCCCTCCTCCGCACACTCCACTGGCTTCCAGTTGAAGCTCGCATCCGCTACAAGACCATGGTGCTTGCCTATGGAGCAGTGAGGGGGAACGGCACCTCTGTACCTTCAGGCTCTGATCAGTCCCTACACCCAAACGAGGGGCATTGCGTTCATCCACCTCTGGCCTGCTGGCTCCCTTCCTCTGCGGGAAGCATAGTTCCCGCTCAGCCCAGGCAAAACTGTTCGCTGCTCTGGCACCCCAATGGTGGAACAAGCTCCCCTCACGACGCCAGGACAGCGGAGTCACTCACCACCTTCCGGAGACATTTGAAACCCCACCTATTTAAGGAATACCTGGGATAGGATAAAGTAATCCTTCTAACCCCCCCAAATTGTAAAGTGGTTATCCCACTGGCTATAGGGTGAACGCACCAATTTGTGAGTCGCTCTGGCTAAGAGCGTCTGCTAAATGACGTTAATGTGCCCTTGAGCAAGGCACTTAACCCTAATTGCTCCTGTAAGTCGCTCTGGATAAGAGCGTCTGCTAAATGACTAAAATGTAAATGTAAATGAGTAAAAAAAGCTTATTTTGGGATCTGATGGGGTAAGACAGTTGAACTAAGCTCATGAGGCATGTGTTATATTCTTCAAGAATCTATATTCTATAATAAATAATTTAAAAGTCCAAATATGGATGTAGCAACTACAGATTTCACCTTTAACACCACACATCAGTTCAACAACTGCAGAGTTTGTGCCTCTGTGTTTAAGACAGTACTTACTAGTGTTAATCAGGGCCCGGTTTCTCAAAACCATCTTACTGCTAAGTTCATCATTAGAACCATTGGATGCCTTAAGATGCCTTTGGGAAACCGGAACCAGATATCCAGTTTCCTCCTCTTCTTCCTCCTCCTTTTTCGATGTGACAGTCATCTCCTCCTCCTCCTCTTTCACTCCAAAAACGGGAGCCTCCTCTTCTTTCACTGTAACATCCTCCTCCTCTTTCACTCTGAAGCCTTCCTCTTCTTTCACTGTAACATCCTCCTCCTCTTTCACTCTGAACGCGTCTTCCTCTTCTTTCACTGTAACGTCCTCCTCCTCTTTCACTCTGAACGCGTCTTCCTCTTCTTTCACTGTAACATCCTCCTCCTCTTTCACTCTGAACGAGTCTTCCTCTTCTTTCACTGTAACATCCTCCTCCTCTTTCACTCTGAACGCGTCTTCCTCTTCTTTCACTGTAACATCCTCCTCCTCTTTCACTCTGAACCGTCCCTTCTTTCACTGTAACATCTTCCTCCTCTTTCACTCTGAACGCGTCTTCCTCTTCTTTCACTGTAACGTCTTTCTCTTCTTCTTTCACGGTAACAGCCTCACCCTCTACTTGTTTTTGTATTGTAACATCCTCCTCTTCCTCCTCCTCTTTCACTAGAGCTTCTTTCTCCGTCCAGCAGACCTCCTCTTCTTTAGCAGGAGGAGAGTAGCTTAGTGAGCTCATGGTCGGGGATGTTAGCTAGCTAGGCTAGTGCTAACTTAACCAGCCAGCTAGCTGACCAATAACAACAACACCGTAAATATGAAATTAAATGGGATAACTAACTAGACGACAGAAGTGGGTTTAAAACACAGTGGCTAATATACACGAAAGCGTCTAAAGAGCTTTATTGGTTCGGCTATTTTGTCTAGCAAGCTACCGAGGTGTCTGACTAACTGTTGCTGCTGTTGAAAGAAGCGTCCCGTCCACTAGATTATACGTCACACTAGCAGCATAGCCTTAAAGTCCCACATCGCCATCTGCTGACTGGAGTGGGTAACGAAGTTGAGTAAAATGTAGATTTTATTTTCAGACAAAAAGTTAAAGGGTAGGAAGCATGAGTTTTTACTCACCAATGTAACAACACAGTGTGGTTAAAGACTTAGGAACTTAGCTGTAGTCACGATCTGGTTACCTTTTAAATTCAAACAGTTATGTTTTTGCGTTATTTCATATTTATTAACTTATTTCCGGATATCTTCTAAACTACCCACAATGCACTATTTCTCAACGTCATATGGAGGATCTACTCTGTGCTACCGAGTTTGTATGCTAGCTCGGTAGCTAGCTCAAGCTTGCAAACGTTAGCCACACCTCATGTTTTTCATGCACTGTGTGGTTGTGTTATCTAGTGTGAACCTGTTACCACAATAGGCTCTGGTGCCTTCTTGCCGTGGGCTCAAAACCAAAGAGAAAATCAGACCTGGCAGTGACATACTAGACCCTGGCTGTAAATCTAATACTCAGGTGCTTTAAGTCATGCATGAAAGGTCTGGGGTGGTTCCGTGGTTATAAGTTACTGACCTAAAACTCACTAGTTTCTATAACTCTCGTCTTGCTAAAACTCACTAGCTTCTAGAACTCTGGTCTTCCTAAAACTCACTAGCTTCTAGAACTCTGGTCTTCCTAAAACTCACTAGCTTCTAGAACTCTGGTCTTCCTAAAACTCACTAGCTTCTAGAACTCTGGTCTTCCTAAAACCCACTAGTTTCTATAACTCTGGTCTTCCTAAAACTCACTAGCTTCTAGAACTCTGGTCTTCCTAAAACTCACTAGCTTCTAGAACTCTGGTCTTCCTAAAACCCACTAGTTTCTATAACTCTGGTCTTCCTAAAACTCACTAGCTTCTAGAACTCTGGTCTTCCTAAAACCCACTAGCTTCTAGAACTCTGGTCTTCCTAAAACTCACTAGCTTCTAGAACTCTGGTCTTCCTAAAACTCACTGGCTTCTAGAACTCTGGTCTTCCTAAAACTCACTAGTTTCTAGAACTCTGGTCGTCCTAAAACTCACTAGCTTCTAGAACTCTGGTCTTCCTAAAACTCATTAGCTTCTAGAACTCTGGTCGTCCTAAAACTCACTAGCTTCTAGAACTCTGGTCTTCCTAAAACCCACTAGTTTCTATAACTCTGGTCTTCCTAAAACTCACTAGCTTCTAGAACTCTGGTCTTCCTAAAACTCATTAGCTTCTAGAACTCTCGTCCCCTTGGAACGAGCCCAAACAAAACTAATCTCCAATACAGAAAAACGTGCAGTCAAAATAAATTGTGATCCATGACAACGCTCTGGCTAAATGCAAAACACAAATCGTTTGACTGCCCACCCTTGAGACAATCAGCAACCAGGTTGTCCTTACCACGGACATGTCTGATTTCAAGAGGAAACTCTGCAATATCCGTAGTAACTTTCCACCTCACTGCGGAGCTTCTCTCTCTTTTCAGGGTTCACTCGATAGGCATGGTGTTGGATCGGGGCCGAGTCCCCAATGTCATACTCTAGTACATTTGGGTTGGCACATCTGAGAATGAACCCTGATATTCTACAAGCAGTGCAACAATGTCAATATAATTGTACCCCAAAATGGTCAGTTCGTTGCATAAATTATGATTACTAAATGTTGCATGAATTGTAAATATGAAATATCAAAACAGAATGATCACCCCTTTGTTAATATGTATTGGCAATAATTCACTTAATGGTGAGGCATTGAATAATTAAAAATGTATATTTTGTCAGGCTGGATGTTTGAAATATGAGTATGTTATTTGAGTCATGCTTCTTCAGTAGTGGAATAAAGACAAGTAGCACTTGAATGTTGTAAAGAAATACTGGAGTGATGTAAGATTGTTAATAAAACTGATTATAGACCAATATATTATACTGCGTCCATGTTTATAGGCTGCAAGTACGTTGAAATTAAGTTGTTGTCAAGTCGTTGAAAAAACGACCTGAAAATACATATTTTCAACTAAAACCGAATGTAAACTCAGCAACAAAAAAAGTCCTCTCACTGTCAACTGCGTTTATTTTCAGCAAACTTAACATGTGTAAATATTTGTATGAACATAACAAGATTCAACAACTGAGACATAAACTGAACAAGTTCCACACACAAATAATGTGTCCCTGGGGGGTCAAAATCAAAAGTAACAGTCAGTATCTGGTGTGGCCACCAGCTGCATTAAGTACTGCAGTGCATCTCCTCCTCATGGACTGCACCAGATTTGCCAGTTCTTGCTGTGAGATGTTACCCCACTCTTCCACCAAGGCACATACAAGTTCCCGGACATTTCTGGGGGAATTGCCCTAGCCCTCACCCTCCGATCCAACAGGTCCCAGACGTGCTCAATGGGATTGAGATCCGGGTTCTTCACTGGCCATGACAGAACACTGACATTCCTGTCTTGCAGGAAATCACGCACAGAATGAGCAGTATGGCTGGTGGCATTGTCATGTCAGGATGAGCCTGCAGGAAGGGTACCACATGAGGGAGGATGCCTCCTTGCAGCATGCATAAGGCACGTTCACGCAGATGAGCAGGGATCCTGGGCATATTTCTTTTGGTGTTTTCCAGAGTCAATAGAAAGGCCTCTTTTGTGTCCTAAGTTTTCATAACTGTGACCTTAATTGCCTACCATCTGTAAGTCTTAACGACCGTTCCACAGGTGCATGTTCATTAATTATTTATGGTTCATCCCTTTACAATGAAGATCTGTGAAGTTATTTGGATTTTTACAAATTATCTTTGAAAGACAGGGTCCTGAAAAGGGGACGTTTCTTTTTTTGCTGAGTTTATATTGGACATCAGGCATAGTCTTCTTTTCAATGTCTTTTCAATGACATTTTGCTACGTGGGAAACCTCAATGTCAAAACACAGTTTTAACATGTCCAAATCAATAACCAATATGCAAAAACAGTTTGTGATATATTGAAAACCGAAACCTAAACTGTACTATCTACACAAATGTGCCACAATAATCATATTAAAACAAGCACCTTATAAACTGCACAAGCACCAACAATAAGTCACTGATATCGATTATGGGGGAGATCAGGTTGTACCTGCTGTTGAAACTAACACAACTAAAAAAACACATGGAAATGGGAGATATCTTTTACCTCACTGGTTAGAGGACAACCTGCAGAAGACAGTCAGCTACATTTTGGAGTGATGCATTTACATTTATGGGTCGCTAAACAAAGGAACGCAACACTTATTTCATCGATATCATGTTGAAATCAATTGCGCAAGAGGGGGGGAGATGAGGTTGCACGTCCTGTTAAAACGAATAGCTCAAACACCACATGGAATCTGGGAATAATGTGTACATCACTGGTCAGAGGACAATTGGTAGAAAACAGCTAGCTGCATTTAGGGGATTAACGTGGAAGGAATGAACACAACTTTTTTTTTTTTTTTTTTACTTTTTGTTAAATCACATAAATAGCTCTTTCAATTCAGAGCCTGGATTTTTCCCAGAGGCTAATATCCATATCACGCTGAAATAAATTGAACAGGGGGAAATGTTTAGGGTTCTACATTGGGACATTATTAATTAAAGTACTCCTTCTACAATGTTAAAACATTCTACATTGTGACATTATTTCATTGATATCATGAAACAACTCATGTATGTATTTTCTGATGTTTGATCAGAGATCTTTTATCAAAGTATCTCTTGTCACATGATCACAGCTTGTGTGTGTGTTCTCTGGTGTCTCGTCAGATGGCTAGATCTAACAAAACTCTTCCCACATTGAGTACAGCTTTAAGATTTCTCTCCTGTGTGTGTTCTCTGGTGTCTCGTCAGAAGGCAAGATGCAACAAAACTCTTCCCACATTGAGTACAGCTATAAGGTTTCTCTCCTGTGTGTGTTCTCTGGTGCACTATCAGGCTGCTTGACTGAGTAAAACTCTTCCCACATTGAGTACAGCTATACGGTTTCTCTCCTGTGTGCGTTCTCTGGTGCACTATCAGGCTGCTTGAATGAGTAAAACTCTTCCCACATTGATTACAGATATAAGGTTTCTCTCCTGTGTGTGTTCTCTGGTGTATCGTCAGATACACAGATGTACCAAAACTCTTCCCACATTGATTACAGATATAAGGTTTCTCTCCTGTGTGTGTTCTCTGGTGTCTCGTCAGATGGCAAGATACAACAAAACTCTTCCCACATTGAGTACAGCTATAAGGTTTCTCCCTGTGTGTGTTCTCTGGTGCACTATCAGGAGCTTGACTGAGTAAAACTCTTCCCACATTGAGTACAACTATATGGTGATTTCTCTCCTGTGTGTGTTCTCTGGTGTGATTTTAAATCTATTAAACTAACAAAAGTCTTTCCAGCAGTCAGAGCAGTAGTAAGGTTTCTCTCCTGTGTGTGTTCTCTGGTGTCTCATCAGATGGCAAGATGTAGTAAAACTCTTCCCACATTGAGTACAGCTATAAGGTTTCTCTCCTGTGTGTGTTCTCTGGTGCACTATCAGGGAGCTTGACCGAGTAAAACTCTTCCCACATTGAGTACAACTATATGGTGATTTCTCTCCTGTGTGTGTTCTCTGGTGTGATTTGAAATCTATTAAATTAACAAAAGTCTTTCCGCAGTCAGAGCAGTCGTAAGGTTTCTCTCCTGTGTGTATTCTCAGATGTACTATCAGGTAGCTTGACCGAGTAAAACTCCTCCCACATTGATCACAGCTATAAGGTTTCTCTCCTGTGTGTACTCGCTGGTGTCTTTTAAGTTCTGATGAACACTTGCAACGTTTCCCACAGTCAGAGCAGCAGTGAGATTTCTTCCCAGTGGGTCTCAGATGGTTTTTCTTAAGGTGTTCTGATCTGGAGAGAGACCTTTCTGCCTCGTCAGCATCATGTTGTTGAGGCTCCCCAGAGGATCCACGATAGCCACGTCTGTCTCCTGTGTGAACGACAAAGTCAGACAGATGGTTAAAGAACCACAACAGCAGAAATACACTGTTAATTTGAGGTAAAAAGGTGATACCCAGAGCGTACCCATGAAATTGTACAACAATTGATGCCTTAAATTATTTGACAATTGTCTTTTATACAGTCAAGTGAGCAACAATAGTCATATTTTGTCTTGTTTTCACATTAGTAGTAACATCGATGACTGTAGGCTAGAAATAAGTTAAAGTTTAAAGTTGTTGAAATCCTAAGCAGAGTGCCAGACGACTTTTACTCTCCAATATAGGACCCTTTCTGTGTTTGCTGTTTGTTGCTATGCAACACAATTTGGCTGCAGAAACTCCTCCATGCTAATAACCTCTAGTTATGGATGTAGTATATCTGAACTCCTCCATGCTAATAACCTCTAGTTATGGATGTAGTATATCTGAACTCCTCCATGCTAATAACCTCTAGTTATGGATGTAGTATATCTGAACTCCTCCATGCTAATAACCTCTAGTTATGGATGTAGTATATCTGAACTCCTCCATGCTAATAACCTCTAGTTATGGATGTAGTATATCTGAACTCCTCCATGCTAATAACCTCTAGTTATGGATGTAGTATATCTGAACTCCTCCATGCTAATAACCTCTAGTTATGGATGTAGTATATCTGAACTCCTCCATGCTAATAACCTCTAGTTATGGATGTAGTAAATCTGTACTCCTCCATGCTAATAACCTCTAGTAATGGATGTAGTATATCTGAACTCCTCCATGCTAATAACCTCTAGTTATGGATGTAGTATATCTGAACTCCTCCATGCTAATAACCTCTAGTTATGGATGTAGTATATCTGAACTCCTCCATGCTAATAACCGCTAGATATGGATGTAGTATATCTGAACTCCTCCATGCTAATAACCTCTAGTTATGGATGTAGTATATCTGAACTCCTCCATGCTAATAACCTCTAGTTATGGATGTAGTATATCTGAACTCCTCCATGCTAATAACCTCTAGTTATGGATGTAGTATATCTGAACTCCTCCATGCTAATAACCTCTAGTTATGGATGTAGTATATCTGAACTCCTCCATGCTAATAACCTCTAGTTATGGATGTAGTATATCTGAACTCCTCCATGCTAATAACCTCTAGTTATGGATGTAGTATATCTGAACTCCTCCATGCTAATAACCTCTAGTTATGGATGTAGTATATCTGAACTCCTCCATGCTAATAACCTCTAGTTATGGATGTAGTATATCTGAACTCCTCACATGCTAATAACCGCTAGATATGGATGTAGTATATCTGAACTCCTCCATGCTAATAACCTCTAGTTATGGATGTAGTATATCTGAACTCCTCCATGCTAATAACCTCTAGTTATGGATGTAGTATATCTGCATGGAGGAACAATGGTGAGCGAAGATTTCACAATGTATTCTGAACATTACCACACATTATCAGAGCAAGATCGGGAGTGTTACTCAAGGAAACTCACATTAAGCTCTGTGTCGCTATTCACTAATTCACCACTAATTCAGTAAAATGCTCTTTGGCTACCTTTACACACTAAGTGTATGCCAAATTGGCCCATAACTTCATCTAACAATAACATACAGTACCAGTCAAAAGTTTGGACACAACTACTCATTCAAGGGTTGTTCTTTATTTTTACTATTTTTCTACATTGTAGAACAATAGTGAAGACATCAAAACTATGAAATAACACATATGGAATCATGTAGTAACCAAAATAGTGTTAAACTAATCAAAATATTTTAGATTTTAGATTCTTCAAAGTAGCCACCGTTTGCCTTGATGACAACTTTGCACACTTGGCATTCTCTCAAGCAGCTTCATCTGGAATGCTTTTCCAACAGTCTTGAAGGAGTTCCCACATATGCTGAGCACTTGTTGGCTGCTTTTCCTTCACTCTGCGGTTCAACTCATCCCAAACCATCTCAATTGGGTTGAGGTCGGGGGATTGTGGAGGCCAGGTCATCTGATGCAGCACTCCATCACTCTCCTTCTTGGTAAAATAGCCCTTACACAGCCTGGAGGAGTGTTGGGTCATTGTCCTGTTGAAAAGCAAAATGATAGTACCACCAAGCCCAAACCAGATGGGATGGCGTATCACTGCAGAATGCTGTGGTAGCCATGCTGGTTAAGTGTGCCTTGAATTCTAAATAAATCACAGACAGTGTCACCATCAAAGCACCCCCACATCACCACACCTCCTCCTCCATGCTTCACGGTGGGAACTACACACGCGGAGATCATCCGTTCACCCACACCGCGTCGCACAAAGACACGGCGGTTGGAACCAAATATCTCAATTTCCACCGGTCTAATGTCCATTGCTCGTGTTTCTTGGCCCTAGCAGATCTCTTCTTCTTATTGGTGTCCTTCAGTAGTGGTTTCTTTGTAGATATTCAACCATGAAGGCCTGATTTACCCAGTCCCCTCTGAACAGTTGATGTTGAGATACGTCTGTGACTTGAAATCTGTGAAGTCTTTATTTGGGCTGCAATTTCTGAGGCTGGTAACTCTAATGAACTTATCCTCTGCAGCAGAGCTAACTCTGGGTCTTCCATTCCTGTGGCGGTCCTCATGAGAGCCAGTTTCATCATAGCACTTGATGGTTTTGCGACTGCACTTGAAGAAACTTTCAAAGTTCTTGGAAATGTTCCATATTGTCTGACCTTCATGTCTTAAAGTAATGATGGACTGTCATTTCTCTTTGCTTATTTGAGCTGTTCTTGCCATAATATGGACTTGGTCTTTCACCAAATAGGGCTATCTTCTGTATACCAACCCTACCTTGTCACAACACAACTGATTGGCTCAAATGCATTAAGAAGGAAATAAATTCCACAAATTAACTTAAGGCACACCTGTTAATTGAAATGCATTCCAGGTGACTACCTCATGAAGCTGGTTGAGAGAATGCCAAGAGTGCAAAGCTGCCATCAAGGCAAAGGGTGGCTACTTTACAGAATCTCTAAAATTTGTTTAACACTTTTTCTGTTACTACATGATTCCATATGTGTTATTTCATAGTTTTGATGTCTTCACTATTATTCTACAATGTAGAAAATAGTAAAAAATAAAGAAAAAACCCTTGAATGAGTAGGTGTGTCCAAACTTTTGACTGGTAGTGTACATAGTGTACACTAACTGTAAGTCGCTCTGGATAAGAGTGTCTGCTAAATGACTCAAATGTAAATGTAACATATAAATATCACATATATATATATATCTTTTAAAAATATATTTTCCTTTATTATGGCGGCAGGTAGCTTAGTGGTTAAGAGCGGTGTGCCAGTAACCGAAAGGTCGCTGGTTCTAATCCCCGAGCCGACTAGGTGAAAAATCTGTCGATGTGCCCTTAAGCAAGGCACTTAACCCTAATTGCTCCTGTAAGTCGCTCTGGATAAGAGCGTCTGCTAAATGACTTAAATGTAAATGTATTATTTTCCACTAACCCTACCACCTCTCCCCTAATTGCAGCAAAGTAATGAACAACAACACTTAGGCTTCTACTTCCAACTTACAACATTTTACGGACACAATCTATTTTACAATAGTTATATTTTGTTTGTTTTTTACATCACTGGGGTCAAGCTTCCTGCCATCCAGGACCTAGATACTAGGCATGTCAGAGGAAAATCGTCAAAGACTCCAGTCACCCAAGTCATAGACTGTTCTCTCTGCTACCGCACAGCAAGCGGTACCGGAGCGCCAAGTCTAGGACCAAAAGGCTCCTTAACAGCTTCTACCCCCAAGCCATAAGACTGCTGAACAATTAATCCCCTCCCTCCTTTGTTTTTACACTGCTGCTACTCGCTGTTTATCATCTAAGCACAGTCACTTTACCCCTACCGACATGTACAAATTACCTGAACTAACCTGTACCCCAGCCCATTACCTCGGTACCGGTACCCCCTGTATATAGCCTCATTATTACCTGGACTAACCTGTACCCCAGCCCATTACCTCGGTACCGGTACCCCCTGTATATAGCCTCATTATTACCTGGACTAACCTGTACCCCAGCCCATTACCTCGGTACCGGTACCCCCTGTATATAGCCTCATTATTACCTGGACTAACCTGTACCCCAGCCCATTACCTCGGTACCGGTAACCCCCTGTATATAGCCTCATTATTACCTGGACTAACCTGTACCCCCAGCCCATTACCTCGGTACCGGTACCCCCTGTATATAGCCTCATTATTACCTGGACTAACCTGTACCCCAGCCCATTACCTCGGTACGCCCTGTATATAGCCTCATTATTACCTGGACTAACCTGTACCCCCAGCACATTACCTCTACCGGCCTGTATATAGCCTCATTATTACCTGATGACACTGGTACCGGTCCCTGTATATAGCCTCATTATTACCTGGACTAACCTGTACCCCAGCACATTACCTCGGTACCGGTCCTGTATAATATATTATAACCTGTAAGCCATTTGTATATAGCCTCATATACCTGGACTAACTTCTCGGCAATTACCTCGGTACCGGTACCCCCTGTATATAGCCTCGAAGTCGCGAGAGTGTGACTCCCCATAGTATGTTGTACCAAAGTTGACTGACCCTTAAGGGAACCACACTGCCATAAATGCAAGGAAATCCTCACTGGCAGTTATAGAAAGACCCATATACTGTATAGCCATTGATTCTTGAAGAATATAACTTATAAATGCCTCAAATGTATTTCCCCATCAAAAACCAAAACATAAGCTTGTACAGTGGGGGAAAAAAGTATTTAGTCAGCCACCAATTGTGCAAGTTCTCCCACTTAAAAAAGATGAGAAAGGCCTGTACTTTTCATCATAGGCTACACGTCAACTATGACAGACTAATTGAGGAAAAAAATTCCAGAAAATCACATTGTAGGATTTTTTAATGAATTTATTTGCAAATTATGGTGGAAAATAAGTATTTGGTCACCTACAAACAAGCAAGATTTCTGGCTCTCACAGACCTGTAACTTCTTCTTTAAGAGGCTCCTCTGTCCTCCACTCGTTACCTGTATTAATGGCACCTGTTTGAACTTGTTATCAGTATAAAAGACACCTGTCCACAACCTCAAACAGTCACACTCCAAACTCCACTATGGCCAAGACCAAAGAGCTGTCAAAGGACACCAGAAACAAATTGTAGACCTGCACCAGGCTGGGAAGACTGAATCTGCAATAGGTAAGCAGCTTGGTTTGAAGAAATCAACTGTGGGAGCAATTATTAGGAAATGGAAGACATACAAGACCACTGATAATCTCCCTCGATCTGGGGCTCCACGCAAGATCTCACCCCGTGGGGTCAAAATGATCACAAGAACGGTGAGCAAAAATCCCAGAACCACACGGGGGGACCTAGTGAATGACCTGCAGAGAGCTGGGACCAAAGTAACAAAGCCTACCATCAGTAACACACTACGCCGCCAGGGACTCAAATCCTGCAGTGCCAGATGTGTCCCCCTGCTTAAGCCAGTACATGTCCAGGCCCGTCTGAAGTTTGCTAGAGTGCATTTGGATGATCCAGAAGAGGATTGGGAGAATGTCATATGGTCAGATGAAACCAAAATATAACTTTTTGGTAAAAACTCAACTCGGTCGTTTTTGGAGGACAAAGAATGCTGAGTTGCATCCAAAGAACACCATACCTACTGTGAAGCATGGGGTTGGAAACATCATGCTTTGGGGCTGTTTGTCTGCAAAGGGACCAGGACGACTGATCCGTGTAAAGGAAAGAATGAATGGGGCCATGTATCGTGAGATTTTGAGTGAAAACCTCCTTCCATCAGCAAGGGCATTGAAGATTAAATGTGGCTGGGTCTTTCAGCATGACAATGATCCCAAACACACCGCCCGGGCAACGAAGGAGTGGCTTCGTAAGAAGCATTTCAAGGTCCTGGAGTGGCCTAGCCAGTCTCCAGATCTCAATCCCATAGAAAATCTTTGGAGGGAGTTGAAAGTCTGTGTTGCCCAGCGACAGCCCCAAAACATCACTGCTCTAGAGGAGATCTGCATGGAGGAATGGGCCAAAATACCAGCAACAGTGTTTGAAAACCTTGTGAAGACTTACAGAAAACGTTTGACCTGTGTCATTGCCAACAAAGGGTATATAACAAAGTATTGAGAAACTTTTGTTATTGACCAAATACTTATTTTCCACCATAATTTGCAAATAAATTCATAAAAAAATCCTACAATGTGTTTTTCTGGATTTTTTTCTCTCTCATTTTGTCTGTCATAGTTGACGTGTACCTATGATGAAAATTACAGGCCTCTCTCATCTTTTTAAGTGGGAGAACTTGCACAATTGGTGGCTGACTAAATACTTTTTTCCCCAACTGTATAATGTCACTGGTTGTAAACAAACACTGTATATCTTCAAAACCAGGTTAAAACTGTGATTTTGACCTTATGGATGGCGAGTCCTTGTATTCATAGTGTAGTGAATTCCAGGGGGTAGCCCTGAGCTGGACTCAAACCTGGGTCCAGAGACTGTCAAGCCAACACCTTATAACTGTTATACCAAGATGTCTCAACTTCTTGATGAGGTCGCTAGGTTTTGGGTTAAGGTTGCTACAATAGCTTTCTCTATGAATTTGAGAGTGGTTACATTTCTCCAGGCCCCCAATTTTGCTGCTGTTTAAAACCTAGGTTGCCCCTTTAAAAAAAAGCCACACATCAATCAATCCACCAATCTGCAGTTCAAACAATAACAAAGCTGTCATTCCACCACTGTTTTGGTAATAAGATGAGGATGGGACTGGAGAAATGTAACTACTCTCAAAATCATAGACAGACCTATGGATGCAAGGACTGACCATCCATGACATCAATATTATAGTTTTAACCATGTTGAGGCGATACAGTGTTGGTTTACATTTACATTGTTTCTAAACATTGGAGTAGAAAAAGCTTATTTTGGGATCTGATGGGGTACGACAGTTGAACTAAGCTCATGAGGCATGTGTTATATTCTTCAAGAATCAATGGCTATATATAAATAATTTAAAAGTCCAAATATGGATGTAGCAACTACAGATTTCACCTTTAACACCACACATCAGATCAACAACTGCAGAGTTTATGTCTCCGTTTTTAAGACAGTACTTACTAGTGTTAATCAGGGCCCGGTTTCTCAAAAGCATCTTACTGCTAAGTTCATCATTAGAACCATTGGATGCCTTAAGATGCCTTTGGGAAACCGGAACCAGATATCCAGTTTCCTCCTCTTCTTCCTCCTCCTCCTTTTTCGATGTGACAGTCATCTCCTCCTCCTCCTCTTTCACTCCAAACACGGGAGCCTCCTCTTCTTTCACTGTAACATCCTCCTCCTCTTTCACTCTGAACGCGTCTTCCTCTTCTTTCACTGTAACATCCTCCTCCTCTTTCACTCTGAACGCGTCTTCCTCATCTTTCACTGTAACGTCTTTCTCTTCTTCTTTCACGGTAACAGCTTCACCCTCTACTTGTTTTTGTATTGTAACATCCTCCTCTTCCTCCTCCTCTTTCACTAGAGCTTCTTTCTCCGTCCAGCAGACCTCCTCTTCTTTAGCAGGAGGAGAGTAGCTTAGTGAGCTCATGGTCGGGGATGTTAGCTAGCTAGGCTAGTGCTAACTTAACCAGCCAGCTAGCTGACCAATAACAACAACACCGTAAATATGAAATTAAATAGGATAACTAACTACACGACAGAAGTGTGTTTAAAACACAGTGGCTAATGTCGTAGTAAATATGACCCATTTTAATGTTAGGAGCTTGTTTTCAATCAATGCTGTTCCTATGCAAGAACAATGGACAGAGCCAATATCTTCTCAAGGACAACACCCACGCCACAGGCCACAATCTGGTTGCTCCCCACGAGTCTTTCCTTTGAGAACATACACACATTCACACACACATCTCCATGCATACGCACACTCATCCTCATGCCTCACGAGTTACGCACACACACAAACTGCACTTCTTTCTACTGGTCGGGTGCCAAGGGCAGAGGACTCTGCCGTGCACCAAAGGGGCTTCTACTCTGGACAGAGCAGACCCGCCTCCTACGCCTCGGGAACCAATCAAGGGACTAGAAGAAGGACCCCTTCCTTTGTGTTACATTGTATAAAGTAATGCTGTAAACTCTGTTTTTTATCCCTTTTCAACTGTCTCCATAAGAGGCAACTGAATGGGTCCATGCATGTAGCTTGAGGAGTACCAGCTATCTCTGTTGTTTAATAAACTGCCTTTTGCTTAAGCATATTCCTCTCTGTCTAGCGTCGTTGGTTTGTACTTCCTCTCCTTATGGTTCCACCAACAAAATGGTAGCAGAGGATGGTTTTTAATTCGATCTAAAAGTTGGTGCGAGAGGAAAAGGCAAATCATCGATCTAAAAACAGACGGAAGAGTGACCTGAAAATCCTGGAGAAATCAACTATTCGTCTTGGCTCAGGAAACTGATCAGAGCGCGCTCTTCTAAAAAGGTATGCAGAGCCTGTTAAAACAAAATCTTGCATATTGTATTATAGACCAATACCAAATTATGATCAGTAGTACTGAGCGTGAGTATGAATACTTGTTAAATAATTTCCATCCTAAATGAATTAACATTTACATATCTCGTACTGTGATTTATATTAATTAATCTATGTGAAGGCATAGTGGAATCATAGTATAGATCTATGTGGAATTTAAATCTATGTGAAGGCATAGTGGAATCATAGTATAGATCTATGTGGAATTTGCTGTGTTTTATATTTTAACGTGTCTGTGTTATATCTTAAACGTGTAATGGATGATGGGAAGTTATAGTGAGACTTATGAGACCGAACACCAATCTGTGGAATTGAGTGAATTTGACCTAGGGTTTCAGGAACCGGGGACTGGGGAGACTGATATTGAAGTTGTGCAATGATTCTAGAACAAGCGTGAGATAACTAAAGCGTGGTGTGTGCTGTGTGTAGAAATTACTGCATTGGTATATGTGACTGGAATTCTGACTTTTATGATAATGATTGCACTACACATAATATAAAAACAATCAGCCTCTTTATATACGAGGGTGTCGTACATGAGATAAGTCTGTAATTGATACCGATAATACATCCTTGGAAATAAAACACCAGGGACGGGTTAAGTGTATAAAGATAGAGAAAGCAAGATGGGAGGACCAAACATAACTAAACCCAAGTTTAATGAATACCTAGAACAACGAATGACAGAGAGAGCAGGGGGAAAAGAACAGTATAAGACAGTTAAAAAAGTATGGGAGGAGGTGAAGTTGAGATGGACACAGGCAGGTTACCTCAGAGGGGGACCTCCCTCGGAGGAAGAACTCAAGATTATGGAGAAAGGTCTAGAAGTGGCAGTTGAGAAAGCCAAGGGGGAGGAAGAAGGAAAGAACAAGGCACATAAGTTTAAGAATAAGGGAACTAAGGAAAGAGAGAGGGCTGAGGGAGAGCTGAGAATAGGGACATGGGCATTAGAGGAGAGCAGGAGGGTGCAGCCAAAGACGATGTGTGTGGCCACTGCAGCTCCAGTAGAGATCCAAACCCCATTCAAGGGTTCTCCTACAGCTCCCCCAGAGGCCAACACCAGCACCACACCTGTTCCCACTTCACTATACCCATTGTTGACAAAGGAGGCACTGCGGCCCCCACCATACACACCAGGACAGGATCCTCAGCCTGCAATACAGGCCCCTGTTCTAACAGTAGGAGAAGGGAGCCTGAAAGGCACCATGACTTTTGACATATCTGGAGGGCAGTTGCTGTGTGAACAGCCGCCCTCTACCAGCACTCCATATCAACCCAAAGAACGGGAAACCCTGAGACGGGAAGAAGGGGGAGACCCGACCTCTCCTGGAGGTCGCTCCCTGCTCTCTTTTAACAACCCTGTGAGCGGAGTGAATAGTGGGTGTCACCAACAACTGAACCCAGAATTTTTCAGACAACATTCTTCACAGGACCTTAGAGGGGGAAGGCGTGGCCAATTGAGCAATCAAAGCAGAGATATGGAAGATGATGAAGACAGAAGAGCTTACATTAGCGAACTGGATAAAAACAGAAGGATACCCACTGAAGATGAAATAGAAAGTGAAATAAAAAAATTGGAAATCCAATTAGGAAGATCCCGAGCTGAAGTTGAGGTGCTCCTTGCTCCAGGTGAGAACGAAGGGGCCGAGTACCTAGTGGAGGGAATAATGAGAGGAACAGTGACAAACGTGACAGATACCTTGAGAGATATCACAACACATGAGCAACATCGGAGGTCAGCCAGAGTGGCAGAGAGGAACAGGACAGGAGGACCCCAAAGAACAGACTGGGAAACCGAAAGGTCAAGAATGTGCCCTCTCAGGCCTGCAGCTAATCCGGCCTATATGGAGTATGAACCATGGAAGATGACTGATTTGACTACACTAATGGAACAAATGCCCAGTCTGCATGGAGGAGCGTCCTCCTGGTTGAACAAACTACAGACTCTCACATCAGGTCTGAACCTATGTCTAGGTGACATGAGGGCATTAGTTGCAAGAGCAACTAATCATGGAACAATGACCAGCATCATGACAGCTGCAAACCTAGATGGAAGGGCAGCTACCCTGCCTCTAGATCATTTCAGGACAAATCTATGGGATGCGTTGCGAAGGGCCTACCCCACAGAAAGAAACCAGGCCTTGCTTTCCTCCTTCACCATCAACCCAGGAGAGCATCCAGCTGAGTATCTAGACAGAGCCAAAACTACCTGGAGGACAGTAAATGAAGAACCATTTGATCACACTGATACAACCCTCAACATGTGGAAGGAGATGGTGATCAATGGATGCCCAGGGGATGTGAAGACCAAGCTACGTGCAACAGTGGGTTTAACAACCCTTCCCTTGACGCAATTCAACGCACATGTGCACCACCATGTTACTCAACACAACAAGGATAAAGGGGGGCTGAGAGTCAGGTCCAATCTCTCCAAGTACAACTACTGAAACTCCAACTAAAGGAGGCCCAAAAGGAGAAAAACCAAAGAAACAAATGCTGGCAGAAGAAACGCCTGGTGAAAATGGAACACCTGATCTCTCTCAAGTTGTAACAACCCTAGCTCAGATTGTCTCTCAGATGATCCAACTACAAGCCTCCCCTCCCCAGGGAACACCTGCCCCATATCAACCCCCAACCACCATTTCCCCACAACATTACGTCCCACAACCACAACCCTGGCCTCAACAAGGCACTACACCAGGTCCTCCCAGAGGAGCGAACTACCTGTGTTACAATTGTGGAGGAGCTGGACATTTTAGGCGTGATTGTAAGGAACACCCACAAACTAACCATCTACCCCAATGGAGGGGAAAAGGCAGAGGAGCACCACAAGGGAGGGGAAGTGGAAGGGGAGGACCCCCATACCCATCACAAGCACCACCCACTCACCATCAAGGCCAGGTGCAGCAAGCACTGACGTTTTCACCTCCCCAATACCAAGCTGCAGGGTTCCAAGGTATGGCGGGGGAACCCATGTTCTGGCCATGAAGGTGCCCACCACCTACGACAGAAAGAGGGGGCGGCAGAGGGCAGGACGAACTCTGGAGGTGCCATGATGGAAGACAAGTTGAACCAGCTGGACTCTGCCGAGTCCCACACATCTGGTGGCACCCTCACATGACAGAAACTGTAGACAGGTTTTCAAAATGGGTAGAGGCAATTCCTACAGAAACTACAGAATTAGAGGATGATAGGTCAGTCATTAAAGTGGCTACAAACTAAATTAATACCCAGATATGGTATGCCAAGGCAGATAAGATCTGACAACCACACATTGTAGCAACAAACACCTGAAAAAGGTGGAGGTAAGATTCGGAATCATGCACAGATTCGGTTCAGTAACATCCACAGTCCCAACCAAACATTTAAAGCTAAAATAACAAAGGTTTGTGCAGGAACAAAATTAACATAGGTCCACCAAGGGAGGGAGGTCATATGCCCTCCCTTGATGTACAACAGATAGAAATGACTGATTTATGTGAAGAAATTGACGGAATTTTCTGCAGCACTCTCTTCTCAGGTGCGGAAGGCCCAAGAGGGGGAGCTGTCGGGAAACACGCCACCACTGAAGGTAAAAGTGGGAGACTGGGTGAGGGTGAAAGTCCACAAAAGAAAGTGGCTGGAACCCAGGTGGACTGGACCGTACGAAGTGAAGGAGGTTACTTCACACTCAGTCCAGGTCAGAGGTAAATCAGGAGCACCCTGGCACCATCTAACACATTGCACACCAGCCCCCACTCCTTCTAGATCACTGACAGAAGTCAGGGCTGATTTGAGCAGCCGAAACCAATTTGACACCAAAATGAAGGTTCCCTTATGGGAACAAAAGCTTTGATGTATTTAATCATGCACTAGAGGGGGACTAACATTGTTTAATTGACTGGCAATATAATTAGTATGCTAGAGGGGGATGGTTGAAATTTTGTTTACCATTGCATTATGCGTTATCATGTGTTGTTTTCTTTCCTGCATTATTGTTGTTCTTTTAAGACTGATTCAAATGCCAACATAATTAATGGATCACATCTAGAAGACGTGAAGAGGGGGATTTGTCGTAGTAAATATATTTGTCGTAGTGAATATAAAATGTTATAGATTGATCTGAGTAATATGTTGTGTAAAATGTTGTGCAAGACCTATTTAGGTCAGGAGCTTGTTTTCAATAACAGCGTACTGTTCTGTGTCATGTGTCTGATACTAACAGCGTACTGTTCTGCGCATAAACTGTTGAGTAGCAAACAAAGGACAAAGGAGAACACCATTGTCACCAGATGGCCTAATCTTAAAGGAGTGTGATAACAGGACAATCAGTTCCTCCTCAGCCCCCACTTGTTGCTTCTCAAGAGTTCTTTGACACACAAACCTTTCATTTGCACGCACGCACACTCATTCTCAACTCCCTTTCTACTGGTCGGGTGCCAAGGGCAGAGGACTCTGCCGTGCACCAATGGGGCATCTGCTCTGGACAGAGCAGACCCGCCTCCTACGCCTCGGGAACCAATCAAGGGACTAGAAGAAGGACCCCTTCCTTGCTGTTACATTGTATAAAGAATGTTGAAAACTCTGTTTAATGATCTTTTTCAACTGTCTCCATAAGAGGCAATTGATTGGGTCCATGCAGAGGGCCCATGCATGTAGCTTGAGCATATACCAGCTATCTCTGTGTTTAATAAACTGCCTTTTTTGCTTAAGCATATTCCTCTCCGTCTAGCGTCGTTGGTATTGTACTTCCTCTCCTTATGGTTCCACCAACACACGGAGCCCCGCCGATCCAACACGACTGGTCTGCCGACGAAATCGTCTGATGTGGTTTCAACAGGCTTCCCGTTACGAAGTCGACCACGAAGATCCATCTGTTAGCCCCGGTCCACTAGCACGCGCAAGCCGTGGCCTCTTGCTAGCCAGTGATGTAGCAGCCCCCGAACTACCTCCGAACTCTCCTATTGCTGTTCACCGGACCTTACGATAACTCAGCTATACAGCTGATGCCTGCTGGACTGTTCCTTTATACGGTACCGCATCCTGTTTATGTTTAGCCTCAGCCCAAACTTTGTCGCCATTACCAGCTGTTGTCTTAGCTCTCTCGAATAACACCTGTGATTGCTTAATGCCTCTCTCCCATGTCAATATGCCTTGCTTATTGCTGTTTCGGTTATTTCTTATTGTACTATTTCACTGTAGATCCCCCAGCCCAGCTCAACCTGTCTTAGATAGCTCCTTTGTCCAACCCCCCATACACGCTGAGACCGACTCAATCAGTGCCTCCAGTGATGCTATCTCTTTCATCGTTACCCAAAGCTTAGGTTTACCTCCACTGTACTCATATCCTTCCATATCCTTGTCTGTACATAATGCCCTGAATCTATTCTACAACGCCCAGAAATCTGCCCCTTTTTTTCTCTGTACCCAACACACTAGAAGACCAGTACTTAAAGCCTTTAGCCGTATCCTTATTCGAGTCCTCCTCTGTTCCTCTGGTGATGTAGAGGTTAACCCATGCCCTGTAGCCCCCAGTATCACTCCTACTCCCCAGGCGTTATCATTTGTTGACTTCTGTAACCGTAAAAGCCTTGGTTTCTTGCACGTTAACATCCGAAGCCTCCTCCCTAAGTTTCAGTTATTCACTGCGTTAGCACACTCCACCAACCCTGATGTTCTAGCAGTGTCTGAATCATGGCTTAGGAAGGCCACCAAAAATTCAGAAATTTCCATCCACAACTACAACATTTTCCGTCTCGATAGAACTGCCAAAGGGGTTGGGGTTGCAATCTACTGTAGAGATAGCCTGCAGAGCTCTATTGTACAATCCAGGTCTGTGCCCAAACAGTTCGAGCTTCTACTTCTAAAAATCCACCTTTCCAGAAATAAGTCTCTCACTGTTGCCGCTTGCTACAGACCCCCCTCAGCCACGAGCTGTGCCCTGGACACCATTTGTGAACTGATTGCCCCCCCATCTATCCTCAGAGTTCGGACTGCTTGGTGACCTAAACTGGGATATGCTTAACACCCTGGCCAACCTACAATCTAAACTAGATGCCCTCAATCTCACACAAATTATCAACGAACCTACCAGGTACAACCCTAAATCTGTAAACATGGCTACCCTCATAGATATCATCCTGACAAATTTACCCTCTAAATACACCTCCGCTGTCTTCAACCAGGATCTCAGTGATCACTGCCTTATTGCCTGTGTCCGTAATGGGTCCGCGGTCAAACGACCACCCCTCATCACTGTCAAATGCTCCCTAAAACACTTTAGCGAGCAGGCCTTTCTAATTGACCTGGCCCGGGTATCCTGGATGGATATTGACCTCATTCCGTCAGTAGAGGATGCCTGGTTGTTCTTTAAAAGTGCTTTCCTCTCCATCTTAAATGAACATGCCCCATTCAAAAAATTCAGAACTAAGAACAGATATAGCCCCTGGTTCTCCTCAGACTTGACTGCCCTTGACCAGCACAAAAACATCCTGTGGCGTACTGCATTAGCATCGAACAGCCCCCACGATATGCAACTTTTCAGGGAAGTCAGGAACCAATATACACAATCAGTTAGGAAAGCAAAGGCTAACTTTTTCAAACAGAAATTTGCATCCTGTAGCACTAACTCCAAAAAGTTTTGGGACACTGGTAAGTCCATTGAGAATAAGAGCACCTCCTCCCAGCTGCCCACTGCACTGAGGCTAGGAAACACTATCACCACCGATAAATCTACAATAATCGAACATTTCAACAAGCATTTTGCTACGGCTGGCCATGCTTTCCACCTGGCTACCACTACCCCGGCCACCAGCTCTGCACCCTCCGCTGCAACTTGCCCATCATACCCCCACCCCGCTTCTCCTTCACCCAAATTCAGATAGCTGATGTCCTGAAAGTGCTGCAAAATCTGGAACTCTACAAATCAGCGCTGGGCTAGACAATCTGGACCCTTTCTTTCTAAAATTAGCCGCCGAAATTGTCGCAACCCCTATCACCAGCATGTTCAATCTCTCTTTCATATCGTCTGAGATCCCCAGAGACTGGAAAGCTGCTGCAGTCATCCCCCTCTTCAAAGGGGGTGACACTCTAGATCCAAACTGTTACAGACCTATATCCATCCTGCCCTGCCTTTCGAACGTTTTTGAAAGCCAAGTTAACAAACAGATCACCGACCATTTCAAATCACACCGTACCTTCTCCGCTATGCAATCCGGTTTCCGAGCTGGTCATGGGTGCACCTCAGCCACGCTCAAGGTCCTAAACGATATTATAACGCGATCGAAAATAGACAGTACTGTGCAGCCGTCTTCATCGACCTGGGCAAGGCTTTCGACTCTGTCAACCACCGCATTCTTATTGGCAGACTGAATAGCCTTGGTTTCTCAAATGACTGCCTCGCCTGGTTCACCAACTACTTCTCAGATAGAGTTCAATGTGTCAAATCGGAGGGCCTGTTGTCTGGACCTATGGCAGTCTCTATGGGGGTGCCACAGGGTTCAATTCTTGGGCCGACTCTTTTCTCTGTGTATATCAATGATGTCGCTCTTGCTGCTGGTGACTCTCAGATCCACCTCTACGCAGACGACACCATTTTGTATACATCTGGCCCTTCATTGGACACTGTGTTAACAAACCTCCAAACGAGCTTCAGTGCCATTCAACACTCCTTCCGTAGCCTCTAACTGCTCTTAAAAACAATTAAAACTAAATGCATGCTCTTCAACCGAACGCTGCTGGCACCCGCCCACCCGACTAAAATTACTATTCTCTACGGGTCTGACCAAGAGTATGTGGACTACAAATACCTAGGTGTCTGGTTAGACTGTAAACTCTCCTTCCAGACTCACATTAAGCATCTCCAATCCAAAGTTAAATGTAGAATTGGCTTCCTATTTCGCAACAAAGCCTCCTTCACTCATGCTGCCAAACATGCCCTCGTAAAACGGACTATCCTACCGATCCTTGACTTCGGCGATGTCATTTACAAAATAGCCTCCAACACTCTACTCAGCAAATTGGATGTAGTCTATCACAGTGCCATCCATTTTGTCACCAAAGCCCCATATACAGTGGGGGAAAAAAGTATTTAGTCAGCCACCAATTGTGCAAGTTCTCCCACTTAAAAAGATGCGAGAGGCCTGTAATTTTCATCATAGGTACACGTCAACTATGACAGACAAAATGGAAAAAAAAATCCAGAAAATCACATTGTAGGATTTTTTATGAATTTATTTGCAAATTATGGTGGAAAAAAAGTATATGGTCAATAACAAAAGTTTCTCAATACTTTGTTATATACCCTTTGTTGGCAATGCCACAGGTCAAACGTTTTCTGTAAGTCTTCACAGGGTTTTCACACACTGTTGCTGGTATATTGGTCCATTCCTCGATGCAGATCTTCTCTAGAGCAGTGATGTTTTGGGGCTGTCGCTGGGCAACACAGACTTTCACTTGTTGAATCTGATTTTAGACACGATCTTGTCTAGAGCTGGAAAAAAATGTTGACCTATTTTTCAGTATGATTTCATTCATACAATTAGATTTCATGTAGCATGAACAAAAACACAATTTCTCAATCAAAAACATAAGTCAGAACACAGCCTCTCTATTCTCTCATGTGATTTCAGGTCCTCTGACTGGGAAAATGTGTTTTTACAATGAGAGAAGTGGTATGTCTTCTCCTCCTGTGTATTAGTATGTTGGAAAGCCTTTTCTCCTGTATGTATTCTCTCATGCTTTTTCAGGCTCCCTAACCGGGTAAAGCTCTTTTCACATCGGGAACATTGTTAAGGCTTTTCTCCTGTGTGTATTCTCTCATGCGCTTTCAGGCTCCCTCGATGGGTAAACCTTGTTTCACAATGGGAACATTGGTAAGGCTTTTCTCCTGTGTGTATTCTCTCATGCGCTTTCAGGCTCCCTCGATGGGTAAACCTCTTTTCACAATGGGAACAGTGGTAAGCCTTTTCTCCTGTGTGTATTCTCTCATGTTTTTTCAGGCTCCCTAAACGGGTAAAGCTCTTTTCACATCGGGAACATTGGTAAGGCTTTTCTCCTGT
This sequence comes from Coregonus clupeaformis, assembly GCF_020615455.1. Lineage (NCBI taxonomy): Eukaryota > Metazoa > Chordata > Actinopteri > Salmoniformes > Salmonidae > Coregonus > Coregonus clupeaformis. The sequence goes on from NW_025534668.1 coordinate 74,722, forward strand.
GTGTATTCTCTCATGCGCTTTCAGGCTCCCTCGATGGGTAAACCTCGTTTCACAATGGGAACAGTGGTAAGGCTTTTCTCCTGTGTGTCCCCTCTCATGTGTTTTCAGGCTCCCTAACTGAGTAAAACTCTTTCCACAGTGGGAACAGTGGTAAGGCTTCTCTCCAGAGTGTATTCTTGTATGTTTTTTCAGGTTTCCTAACCCAGTAAATATCTTATCACACTGAGAGCAGTGGTATGTCTTCCTATCTTCTGTGTGTATTTCTTCATGTTGTTTCAGGTACCGTAACTGGGTGAACTTCTTTCCACACAGGGAACATTGGAAAGGCTTTTCTCCCGAGTGTGTCCTCTCATGCTCTTTTAGGTTCCCTAACTTGGTAAAACTCTTTCCACAGTGAGAGCAATCGTAAGGGTTTTCTCCTGTGTGCGTTCTCTCATGTACTTTCAACTTCCTTAAACACTTAAAACTCTTTCCACAGTGGGAGCAGTGGTGTTGTCTCGCTGGTTTGGACGTCTCTGGGTCTGGTTCCCCTGTAGGACTCTTCCCACTGTCAGAGTGAGAGTCTGGTCCCTCTCCTGCCAAAGACAAACAGAGTATTTAGTTCAATACTAAACAGAGAACTGAATTAAACCTCCATAAAATAAAACTGTCTTCCTGTGAGGCTAGATTCCTCAATAACCTGAAGTCAGTTTTCACAACATTCAATATAAACTTGGTGGCCGCCATAATAATAATAATAATAATAATAACAATAATAATAATAATAATAATAACTATAATAATAATAATAACAATAATAATAATAACTATAATAATAATAATAACAATAATAATAATAACAATAATAATGATAATAATAATAATATAATAATAACAATAATAATAATAATGATCACAATGATAATAATGTAGAACATAAAATCTAATCTTGCTTTCATGTTTATAGACTGGGGGACACCTAGTCAGTTCTGAATGCATTCAACTGAAATGTGTTTTCTGCATTTAACCCAACCCCTCTGAATCAGAGAGGTGCGGGGGGGCTGCCTTAATCGGCATCCATGTCATCGGCGCCCGGGGAACAGTGGGTTAACTGCCTTGCTCAGGGGAACAGTGGGTTAACTGCCTTGCTCAGGGGCAGAACGACAGATTTTTACCTTGTCAGCTCGAGGGGATTCGATACAGCAACCTTTCGGTTACTGGCACAACACTCTACCCGCCAGGCTAGATAATGTCATATTTATAGGCTGAGCAGAGCTCTATAATAATAGATAATGTCATGTTTTAGGCTGATCAGAGCTCTATAATAATAGATCATGTTTATAGGCTGAGCAGAGCTCTATAATAATAGATCATGTCATGTTTTAGGCTGATCAGAGCTCTATAATAATAGATAATGTCATGTTTATAGGCTGATCAGAGCTCTATAATAATAGATAATGTCATGTTTATAGGCTGATCAGCGCTCTATAATAATAGATCATGTCATGTTTATAGGCTGATCAGAGCTCTATAATAATAGATAATGTCATGTTTTAGGCTGATCAGAGCTCTATAATAATATATGTCATGTTTTAGGCTGATCAGAGCTCTAAATAATAGATCATGTCATGTTTTAGGCTGATCAGAGCTCTATAATAATAGATCATGTCATGTTTATAGGCTGATCAGAGCTCTATAATAATAGATCATGTCATGTTTTAGGCTGATCAGAGCTCTATAATAATAGATAATGTCATGTTTTAGGCTGATCAGAGCTCTATAATAATAGATAATGTCATGTTTTAGGCTGATCAGAGCTCTATAATAATAGATAATGTCATGTTTATAGGCTGAGCAGAGCTCTATAATAATAGATAATGTCATGTTTTAGGCTGAGCAGAGCTCTATAATAATAGATAATGTCATGTTTATAGGCTGATCAGAGCTCTATAATAATAGATCATGTCATGTTTTAGGCTGACCAGAGCTCTATAATAATAGATAATGTCATGTTTATAGGCTGAGCAGAGCTCTATAATAATAGATAATGTTTATAGGCTGAGCAGAGCTCTATAATAATAGATCATGACATGTTTTAGGCTGATCAGAGCTCTATAATAATAGATCATGTCATGTTTATAGGCTGATCAGAGCTCTATAATAATAGATAATGTCATGTTTTAGGCTGATCAGAGCTCTATAATAATAGATAATGTCATGTTTTAGGCTGATCAGAGCTCTATAATAATAGATCATGTCATGTTTTAGGCTGATCAGAGCTCTATAATAATAGATCATGTCATGTTTATAGGCTGATCAGAGCTCTATAATAATAGATAATGTCATGTTTTAGGCTGATCAGAGCTCTATAATAATAGATAATGTCATGTTTATAGGCTGATCAGAGCTCTATAATAATAGATAATGTCATGTTTTAGGCTGATCAGAGCTCTATAATAATAGATAATGTCATGTTTATAGGCTGAGCAGAGCTCTATAATAATAGATAATGTCATGTTTTAGGCTGAGCAGAGCTCTATAATAATAGATAATGTCATGTTTATAGGCTGATCAGAGCTCTATAATAATAGATAATGTCATGTTTTAGGCTGATCAGAGCTCTATAATAATAGATAATGTCATGTTTATAGGCTGATCAGAGCTCTATAATAATAGATAATGTCATGTTTTAGGCTGAGCAGAGCTCTATAATAATAGATAATGTCATGTTTATAGGCTGAGCAGAGCTCTATAATAATAGATAATGTTTATAGGCTGAGCAGAGCTCTATAATAATAGA